>NC_055690.1:0-300000 GCF_017639745.1 Melanotaenia boesemani | reverse complement strand
GGCAGTTTATTTGTACAGTACATTTCATGTACAGGAAAATTTAAAGTGTTTTACATAAAACAAAAGCATTACAGACACTAAGAGATAGTAAATAGTAGGTTTTTTTAATGCACTTGTATTGCTTTCTGCACCCTGCTGAAATGTTTTATGTAAAGCACTTTGAATTGTCTTATACATAAAATGTGCAATACAAATAAATTTGCCTTGCCTTGCCCTAAAAGGCAGAAACACATAGCAAGAATTACAATAAAATCATAAATTACATTAAAATGATTAAAAGCAAGATGAGTTAAAAAGTTAGTGTGCAGAATTCATGCATAGACACGAGAAAAGAAAAGTTTTAACCTGGATTTAAAAATGTCTACATTTGGGGAAAGTTTAATCTCCACTGGCAGTTTGTTCCACTTGTTTGCAGCAAAACAGCTAAATGCTGCTTCTCCATGTTTAGTCTGGACTCTGGTCTGGACTCTGGTCTGGACCCTGGTCTGGACTAGTTGACCAAAGTCTTTGGATCTAAGAGCTCTGCTAGGTTTATGTTCTCTGAACATATCACAGATGTATTCTGGGCCTAAACCATTCTGGGATTTGTAAACGATCAGAAGGGTTTTAAAATCTATTCTGTGACTGACTGGAAACCCCCACCACGACCTGTTCTAGTTTGCATACAGAACCAACAAGTCCACTGAAGATGCCATCTCAGCCGCTCTCCACCCAGCCCTCACCCACCTGGACTCCAAAGGCTCATATGTGGGAAATCTGTTTCTGGATTTCAGTCCTGGTTCTGTTGGATCTCAGTGCTGCGTTTGATACTGTAGATCACAGAATCCTGTTGCACAGGCTGGAAAACTGGGTTGGACTTTCTGGAGTGGTTCTTAACTGATTCAGGTCCTATTTAGAAGGCCGGAGTTATTTTGTTATGATCGGCAGCTATGAATCTGAGCGAGTGGCCATGACTTGTGGAGTCCCCCAGGGGTCAGACCTTGGACCTCTTCTGTTCAACTTGTATATGCTCCCTTTGGGTAAAATATTACAGAACTATAGTATTAATTATTAAAGTTATGCAGATGACACACAACTTTATGTCTCTGTCACCAGATGACTGCAGTCCAATAGACTTATTGTGTCAGTGTCTGGAGCAAATATACAAATAAACTGCCTTGCCTTCTTTTTATTTATTTTATTCTTTACAGCCACAATTCTAAAGCAATGTGTTATTATTCTAAATAATAATTTTGATTTTTTTTTTATTTATTATTAGCTTTTTCAGTTTCTTGTTATACAAGTGACTATTATGAATTTTGCCTTTTAGTTAATAGAATGGTATGACTAAATTTGATGACTGTATATATATATATATATATGTAGCATAATTCCTCGATAGCGCAATGCCTCAATATTAGACTGAAATCTAAATGTTAGAAGTTAATATTACAATTCATGAGACAGGATAATTTTACTTTGTTTAAGTTGCTTCGTAAAAGGGCACCACTCTTCTGTAGAAATATGCTTAATTAATTCACAGCCCAGAAGAGAAAACCGTGAGTGGGTATTTTAATAAAGACAATATTGATTTCAATTCAATCTATCTCACATCTGAAGTAGCAAATTAAAGGTCTGAAGGGACCCTGATTCCATTCATATTAACCACAGAAACAATGCCGAATTACACTAATGTAAGCAATTTATTAACCACCAATAATCAATTAACAGTAAACAGTAAGGAATGTCCAAAATTATGAAATTATCAATATCGCTTTAGGGGCACTGCTGGCCTTCGGTTTCACCGGGAGGGTGAATCAGCTTAAAAGACAGCAGAAATAATTATGGAGCTATGGAAAATGAAATAAGAGTAATGAATGAAATGAAACCAAACCAAAGATTATAAAGAAAATAATATCTGGACTTTACGAAGTTTGGAATATGGGAAGATTAACTAAACTAATTAACAGAATTTAATTATTTTCAGTTAGAACAATATGGAGTAAACAGAAAGGAATTTGGTAGGGGAATTTGGGAATAACCAATTTATGTACATAATTGAGATTTGTTTATATACAAAGACTATAGGTGTTAATCAAACTGTCTATGTAAGCTTTCAAACTTATTTTCTCATATACCAATCAACTACAAAATGCATTATAAAACACATTTTATGAAAACAAATGAATAACCTGTTTGAAAGTGAAACACAACCTTAGATTGTCACAAGACGTTAATTATTCATAAAATATAAACACACATTTATATCATTTCACTGATAAAACTAAATATAATTTTAAAGTCCGGGACCTGGAAAGAAAGTTTATATTTGCAATAATACATTCTCACTTAAGTCATGAATGTTTCTGGCAAAGTTTTCTTTCTTTCTTTCCGTGCCCTACCTCCAGGCCTGGCTCCAGAGGGGGGCCCGGGTGACCCACGTCCGGGCAAGGGAAACCTTGGTCCTTGCTTTCTCATCATCATAGGGGTGATTTGAGCCTCACTTCGTCTGGTCCCTCCCCTAGTTTGCCATGGGTGACCCTACCAGGGGCATGAGCCCCAGACAACATAGCCGCTAGGATCGTCAGGACGCACAAACTCCTCCACCATGATAAGGTGGCGGCTCAGGGAGGTGGTGAGCTGGCAAAAGGCAAAGCCCTCGATTTACCAGTCGATCTACGTTCCTACCCTCACCTATGGTCATGAGCTATGGGTAGTGACCGAAAAAACGAGATTGTGAATACAAGCGGCCGAAATGAGTTTTCTCCGCAGGGTGGCCGGGCTCTCCCTTAGAGATAGGGTGAGAAGCTCAGTTATCCGGGAGGGGCTCAGAGTAGAGCCGCTGCTCCTCCACATCGAGAGGAGCCAAATGAGGTGGCTCGGGCATCTGGTTAGGTGCCTCCTGGACGCCTCCCTGGTGAGGTGTTCCGGGCACGTCCCACCAGAAAGAGGCCCCGGGGAAGACCCAGGACACGCTGGACAGACTACATCTCTCGGCTGGCCTGGGTACGCCTCGGGACTCGGGATCCCTCCGGATGAGCTGGTGAATGTGGCCGGGGAGAGAGAAGTCTTGGTTTCCCTGCTTAGGCGGCTGCCCCCGCGAACCGACTCCGGATAAGCGGCAGAAAATGGATGGAAATGGATGGATATATATATATTTTTTTTTTTTTATTGTCCCCTCGCCCTCCGTGGGCGGTCTCTCATCCATCCAACCTTGGGTCCTCTACTAGAGGCCTAGGAGCTTGAGGGTTCTGGGCAGTATCTTTGCTGTTCCTAGGACTGCACTCTTCTGGGCAGAGATAGTCACTCTTCCAGTTTGGGGGTTACTGCCCTGAGTGCTCCGATGACCACGGGCACCACTGTTGCTTTCACTTTCCAGGCCTTCTCAAGTTCTTCTTTCAGGCCTTGTTATTTCTCCAGTTTCTCATGTTCCTTTTTCCTGATGTTGCAATCGCTTGGTATTGCGATGTCAACCACAACGGCTTTCCTCTGCTGTTTGTCCATCACCCCAATGTCCGGCTGGTTTGCCATTACCATTTTGTCGGTCAGGATCTGGAAGTCCCACAGGATCTTAGCTCGGTTATTCTCTACCACCTTCGGAGGTGTTTCCCACCTTGACCTCGGGGCTTCCAGTCTGTACTCCGCACAGATGTTCCTGTACACTATACCAGCCACTTGGTTATGGTGCTCCTTGTAAGCTTTCCCTGCCAACATCTTACACCCTGCAGTTATGTGCTGGATGGTCTCATGGGCCTCTTTGCACAGCCTGCACCTGGGGTCTTGTCTTGTATGGTAGATCTGGGCCTCTATTGCTCTGGTGCTCAAGGCCTGCTCCTGTGCAGCTATGATCAGTGCCTCTGTGCTGTCGTTCAGTCCATTCCTTTCTAGCCATTCGTAGGATTTCTCGATATCAGTCACTTCAGTTATCTGTCGGTGGTACATCCCATGGAGGGTTTTTCCTCCCATGATGGTTCCTCCATGAGACCCCTTCTGTATGGATTACCTTCCCTCTCTTTGTCACCATCCGCCCACACTTCTCAAGTCCGAATGACTTTCCGATGTCATTGCTGTAGATCCTGGTTTTGTGGATCAGTGAGTCAATGTCTCGCTCGCTCTTGGCGTACAGCTTGATGTCATCCATGTAGAGGAGGTGACTGATGGTGGACCCATTTCTCAGTCAGTATCCATAGCCAGTCTTGGTGATTATTTGGCTGAGGGGGTTTAGACCTATGCAGAACAGCACAGGGGACAGGGCATCTCCTTGGTATTTGCCACATTTAATGGACACTTGTGCAATTGGCTTGCAGTTGGCCTCAAGGGTGGTCTTCCACTGCCGCATTGAGTTTGCAATGAAGGCTCTTAGAGTCCTGTTGATGTTATACACCTCCAAGCATTCCATGATCCATGTGTGTGGTATTGAATCATAGGCTTTCTTGTAATCAATCCAGGCAGTGCACAGATTGGTATTCCTGGTTCTGTAGTCCTGAGCGACTGTTCTATCTACCAGCAGCTGGTGTTTTGCTCCTCTGGTATTTTTACCAATGCCCTTCTGTGCTGTGCTCATGTATTGATCCATGTGCTCACTTATCTTAGCCGCTATGATGCCTGACATGAGCTTCCATGTGATGGGGAGACAGCTGCTCCCCACCACTAAAGCTGCTAAATGACAGTAATGATGCCGGTAATGTAGTCTTTGGTTTTATTGTTTTAATGTATAAAATAAACATGTATAGATACATTTGAGACTGGTAGCAGTTTATTAAGTGTTAAAAAATATTTCTTTCTAGTTCCTGGGTGCTCCAGCTGGGTGGGCGGTGTTCGAGCTGGGTGGGCGGGGCTCCAGCTGTGGTTGGAGAGGGTGAGGCCAGAGACTCCACCCAGCATCACAGCAGCCGTGTCCTCAGAGGAAGTCCTGCAGGTGCTATTAACCTGGTGGACAAGGAGCTGCAGGAAATGGAAACGTCTTGACGGAAATTTGGACAACAATTACAAAAGGACCTTCTAGTCCTCCAGTCTGTCCCACTCTGCTGGATCTCAGAATAAATAATCAAAGCTCACTTTTCACATTTTCTTTTAAATGTTGGCAGCAGACTCTCCACCTAATCATTTCCTGGAATGTTCGTGTTGCAGTTTCCTGTTTTCCCATATTTTGTACATACGCCATGGTCAGACCAAGAACTGGGTTCATATGCAGGAGTAGACTCTTCACATGGTCACATTTCTGTTTCAATATCCTTTTTTATTGATTTCATGTAATATTCAAATTTTTTGAGATCATAATTTTTGGGTTTTCATTAGCTGTAAGATATAATCATTAAGATTTTAAGAAATAATTGCTAGAAATATGTCGCTTTGCAGTTCACCTTTTTAACTTGAATTACTAAAATAAATTATATTAAATTAATTTAAAATAAAATACGTTTTTCATTCTATTCTCATAATTTTTTGTTTCATATATATATATATATATAGCCCTTCCTATCCTGCTCTCAAGAGGATAGATCCTAGGTTCGTTTCAGCTTATAAATCAAGAGAATAACTGACAGAGAATAACTGAATTAGTAGCACCTTTTACATAAAAACACAACAGAAACCTTCCTTTAAAAATTGTAAGTTCCCACTTTATCCATCCATCCATCCATTATCTTGACCACTTATTCCATTACGGGTCGCGGGTGAGCTGGAGCCTATCCCAGCATTTTAACAGGTGAGAGGCAAGTTCCCACTTTAATTAAACAATAATTGATGGTGAACAAAAAGGTTCGAATGGATTATTTATCTGTGCACAATGCAAATACCAGGGTTATTACCTCACAAAATAAAGGAGTTAACACAGTAACTGTGTTTATTTCAGTTTTGGTGCATGACCCGAATAACTTAAGTTTACCAAAAAAAAAAAGCCAGCACTCTTTATACTAAATGGAAAAAAAAAAAACAAAAGTTGCAGGCCTGAGTCATGACTTGTGATCGTGGGACCCAAAACTTAGTGGTTGTTTCACTCCACAGATGAAAATGAAATAATTCAGAAAGGTGCCTTGTTCCACAGCAATGTCCCAGTCAGTTCATCTCAATCCAGATGAGAATGGCAGCGCACACAGGTGCCCACACCAAATGTCCACACGGTCTCCATGCAGTCTCTAACTGGTATCCAACGTTGCCAGAGGAACTCTGAGCAATACCTGGTAGCTCAGAGCGCCATCTGGTTTCTGTCTTGTAGTTTCCAAGTCGGGAACGGATGAATGGCTATGTGTTAGCTGACAGCTGCATGCATGAAATTCAGTCACATTTTTCTTAACTTTTAACCTCCACTTATTGACAGGGATAAACTTCGGGCTGAAATTTTCTGTCACTTACCAGAATTACTTGCAGGATCATCAGGCTGACAATCCAAAGTATAAGCATTTAACAAAGTCCAGCATCTTGCCCCTCTCTCACAGACTTCGGGTCACATGACCAAAACAACCTGCTTGTTAAACAGAATTTCCTTTTCCTCTAAATGAAAATAGTTTCTTCTTTTCACATCATTAAATAAAACGTTTTCCAAACACATTTTGACATAAATTTAACAATTTTAAAACAAAATGGAAACATCAGATTTATAACAGCCTCTTAATATTATGCTTTTAACCAAGAAAAATAATGTATTAAATATATTTTAACATCTTATATACATATATATATATATATATATATATATGGCTGCAGCAACACATGTATCTATGAGAGGCCCCTTGAGAGATAACTTAAACTTGATCACACACATACTACTATACTCACACACACACATGCTACTATACTCTCACACACATGCTACTATACTCTCACATACATGCTACTATACCATCCCACAAACATTAGTATGCTCAATCATAAGTACTTGTATAGTCTCTTGCATGCATAATCATTCTTGTATTTACTATCATGTTTTATTACATAGACTTCTATACCCTTTGCCATGTACTACATCTAACATGTTAAATTTTATAGTTTTTTTTCTAATCTATGAACCACAGTTCTCTCTTGCAGAGTAAACTGTGCATCATAGACATACACAAAAGTTTATGATAATTAAAATTAAGTTGATAGCATATGCAAAACTAATGTTTAATTAATGTATGAGACAGTAACACGATATTTGAAACAAAATACAAGAATCTATAAACAGGGCAGTTTGCTTGAAACGGATGTAAAACTAAATTCTCAGTTTGTTATTGGTTATGTCTAATTAAGAATGAAGCGGGACATCGGAACATGGCCCACCCTCCTTGTTAAAATGGGAATATGGCGTACCGGGAGCGCCTAAGTGAGGCAATTAGTCTACTAAATAACATCTTAAGCACTCCAACTGTTGTTTCAACAATGTCTGACATGTTGGAACAAAGTCGGCAGCCGTCATCTCCAGGGACATTTTCTAACGAGGCAATTGAGCAAGAAATACGGTGGATATTCAGGTCAGGTGCATCCAGGAGTGCCAGCAGCATTACCTCCGGAGCTAGCCTCAGCGCTAACACAGTGATGCGGCCACAATATCAAACTCAACAGTATTTTGGTGGATGGACTTCGAAATTAAGGAAGAGGTGAGTAAATTAAATATGGGCGATTTTTAAATAGTTCTTTTTAGTATGTCAGTTAACATCAATGTTTTTCTGCCTGCAGTTTAGCATTCACACATTTTTTTTTTTTCATCTGACCACATGTTGCGTTAAAATTATGTGATTTAATTACTGGAGCTGAACAGTTGTCAACATGAATAATTATGTTAGCTGCCTTTAGTCTTCTCGTGATAGGGACGCTGCACTTAGGCAGGTAAACTGGTTGCAGAAGTGTTGCTGAGGCAGTTTGAGTTTCCACGTGTTGTCATAAGAAAAAAAAATAAATAGATAAAAAGTGGGGTGATCACATACCCCACGTTGAAAATAAAGTTCAGATAGGCAAACTGAGGTCAATCAAGCACTGGACTCATTTAAAATAAAACCTGAATGTCTCTGTGTTGTTATGTTGCCTGAAATTTCTGTTGGCCATTTATGTAAACTTATGTTATAATGGAGCCTGAAGACTTAACCTTCAACTTTCAGGACCAAAAAATCTCCAAGATGTTGATGTTAATGTCTGAGGAGTAAAGGCTTTCCACTTCGGTTCTGGTTAAACTGGTTAAACAGCTGGTTCTCCAGAAAGCAGAGGTTCTGAAACCCTGAAAGCAGAGCGTTAGGCCAAATAAATTGATCCACACCTCTCATCACATAGTTTCATACAAATCATTCAATTACTCATTTTTTGTTCACAATAATAATAATAATAATAATATGATTAACAATAGTAAAAATAATAACATATTAGATTTATATATCAATTTTAAGGTGCTATATTTAGAAATCCATTTCAACATAAAAAGACCAAGTCCTTTAAACTGAAAAAATTAAATCAAACAAAACAATACATGAAGGTTATTTTGTAATGTCTTTTGGTTTAAATACTTTAACTATAAAATGCTTAAACTTCATAGAAATTGTACATTGCCTAAATAAGCAACATTAATGTCAACTTTGAGACACTTAAGCTATGATCACTGCATAGAGTTTTCACAGCACTGTTTAATTAAATCTGTGCAATGTCACCACATCAATATACATCCATAGTTACATATTTCCCCCCCCCCCCCCCAAGACCCTGTATTGATACCTGGCATTAGCATTTTGGAATCAGGGAAGTTCAAAAAAAAAAAAAAAAAAAAAAAAAAAAAATATATATATATATATATATATATATATATATATATATATATATATATATATATATATGACTTGTACAGTACAGTATGTTGCTTTTTTGTCTGCTTTGTCTCTGCCATTTCTTTTGGTAATTGACAAAAAAGCGATCTTTACTTAATTTAAGCTAAAATGAATAAATGGTTTGACCTGCCCTTCCATATCATCCTACCTTTAACAAGGATGTAATACTCTTGCCCAGCCCTGCATGGGATAAAGTGTGCAAGCATAAAACAAAGAGAAAACTTCATGAAAGTGGCTACATTTTAAGTACCTTTGAAATGAGAAAAGCATGGGACTGCAGGACGGTCCTTGTGCAGATAAAAGAAGCATTAATGGATAGAATTCCTGAGGATGTCAGGTATGACATTGGTAGTTTACTAAAGATACAACATACACTGAAGCTAATTTGTTGATGTAGACATATTTTGAAATTCTTTTTTTCTATCTTTTTCAGTATTCAACTTTTGCCATGTGGAAACAAACTTGTTTCACCAAAGCTACATGAAGGCCAGAAACTGAATGGCTTTATGATTCACAAGGTATTCAAATCGAAGGCAGTGTATATTAAGCCATCAAGTGGTCTTCCTTTTACGGTAAGCTATCATAAACGTTTAATTCAGACTGCAAATCACAATTTTAGTATACTTGGTTTCATGGTTTGGTAGTGGACTCCACTCCAACATCTTCTAAATACACATTTGTTTTGCTTTAGCTTGACAGCACAGACTTGGAGGACAGCTGTGTGGAGCTTGACATGACATCTGCATCTAGTGACCAGGGGACTAACACCCAAAGTCAGACAAGAGACTATATGATTACAAGGTCCAACAGACACCAGACTGCATCAACACAAATTTCCAATTATCCTTTGACCAGAAGTACCAAAGCTACTCAGCGTTTCGTAAAGATGAAAGATGCAGATTCAATATTAATAGGTCTTCGGTACTGGATGGTGCTCAACAAGGCTTCAAACGACTATCCTATAATCCCATGTACCGGATGTCCATAAAGTTTTCAGATGACTTGGGAATGGATAAAGAGGCTGTGGACCTTGGTGGCTCTAGAAGGAAATTCTTGAGTTTGATTTTGGAAGCTCTTGCACAGTCACCTGCGTTTGAAGGAAGAGATGGCAAACTGAACTTGGCTTTGGACAGTTTCGGTATATTTTGTTTTCATTTAAATATTTTTTTGTCATATTTGTTTTTCCCAACCTCAGTTTTCTCTCTGGCTTTTCTACCATTTCTACTGATCCTGTGTTTTGTTTTCCATGCCATGTGTGCTTTAGCTCTGAGAGAAGATCAATATTTTATTGCTGGCCAGCTATTGCTGTAAGTCATGTCCATTGTGGTCCTCCTCCAGGATTCATTTCACCAACATTGTATTCTCGTCTAGTTGGTGGATGTTCCTCAGTGAAGCCTGTGTTGGAAGATATAGCTTATGCAGACCTCTATGAAAAGGTTAAAAAGGTAAAAAAAAAAAAAAAAAAACGACAAAAAAATAAACACTCTCTACCAGTTTATTTTTCTTCCGCTTAAATGAACCTTTTCCAGTCATGTCCATGAGCTTTTTAATATTCTGAATGTTCTACTATAGTTAACACAAAAGAATATCCCAATTTATAGCTTAGATCCAGTCTTCTGCAATGTGAATGATTCAGCAACACCAGCTGATCAGAAAATAATCCGCAGCTCTGTTAAACAGTTTACTTTATTATATTTATTTGTTACCATAACCCTATTGAAGGAGCTGCATTTTGGCATTTTCAAATTTTTCTCTATTGTTGCATTTTCAGGTGTCAGAATGTACACATTTGTGAGCTGATTCAAGCCATTGAACCAATGCAGGACTACCTGGCAAATGCTGGGTGTCTCAGACTACTGAAGAGCACTGAGGACAAGTACTTGATGGTTCAAGATATTCTCATGTTTCAAGTGGTCCACCAAGTCAGTGGAGCATTTCAAAGGTTTGTGAAATATGGCTGAGAAGAAATTAAATTGGTAATATTTTTTATGATGTGAAAAAACAATTTTTGCTACCATTTTCTTTTTTTTTTTTTTTTAACTTGTCCTGTCCAGCATCATAGCAGCAAAATGATAATCTGGTTGCTGTATCGTGCTGAACAGATTTGCTCTGCCAAGGGGAGGCCTATGGGTAAGGCTCCTCTTGATAATGTGATTAATTTATTTCTTTATTTACTTTGAATCACGGAATCTATGTAATCTTGCTGGACCTGACCGGAGGGGACAGAAAAAGATGGAAAATAGCAAAAAGAGCAAAAGGGAAAGAAGAAAGGAGACAAAAAGATCACAGACAGAAGGAAACGACCCTTCAATCCAAACCATCACCAGACAACAAACTGTTACACCTGTACATGAACACACCAGAACATTTACTACAACTTTTACAAAAGCAGAAACACACACACAGAAAAACACTAGTCATTAAGAGTTTTTAAATAATAACCAAATCAAAAAGACATAACAGCGACCAGATACTAACTCACAGGAAAAATTAAAAAAAAATAATTATCTCTTAGTATTAAAACCCACTGGACAACTCAGTGACTGTGTCAGCATGCAGAGCATGAGAAACAAGGAGTGATCAGTGATGAAGAGTGGTGAGTGAGATCATGCAAATGCGACCACGCCTCCACGGAGGCCAGAGGCAGACCACGGCCTGGGCCGGGCCCTTTAGCAGCAGGCCACCAGCGCAGCCACCCCGGGACCCGGCCCCGGGGCAACCACCTCCCCCCGGCCACACACAGGGGGAACAGGGGTGTGAGAGGTCCCCAATACCCTCTCCCTCCCCGCTCCTGACTGTTTAGGTAGTGTGTGTTGTGTGCAATTAAAACTGAGGGGCAGTGACCACAATGAGCCGGGAGCCGGGCCACCTAAGTGGTTTTGCTACCATTTTCAACTATATAAATCCAGTGCTTAAAAAAATCTTAAACTTTTCTTTGTTTTTTGTTTTTGTAACCTCTTCGTTTTACTTTTTTCCTCTGGTTGGCTGACACTGATCCCACAATTGGAGAATATAAACATTGTACTAAAGTTAGAATTTCGGGTCTATGCATACACAAAGTGAGTTCAGAACAAGTAAGAATACTGTTTGGTGTCAAGTTCATATGTTCTATTATAAAATTTACTATTTCTATACAGTGAATATTTTTATTGATGTTTACAAAGAATACAACCAGTTGTCATTTTAAAGTTTTCAATCTTGCCTTTTCCTAAAATTATTGATAGCTGCTAGATTTTTGATTAAACTCAATTGTAATTGTTACTTTGCATAAGTGAGAAGTTGTTCCTATCTCTCCATAATATATATGTGTGTGTGTGTGTGTGTGTGTGTGTGTGTGTGTGTGTGTGTGTGTGTGTGTGTGTGTGTGTTTGGTTTTCTTGTGTGTCTTGTTTTTATAGATTTATGAAGGGGCTGAAGACACTTGGTGTCCTGAATGCTATCAGAATGTATCCAGATAGTTTCAGACCCTTAATGTGTCATGAACCATCGCCACTCACTGCTGACATAATGGATCATCTTTTCAACATCCGGCTGTCTGCAGTAGGAATCAACAAGAGAAGGGCATAGGAACGTGTGGTCCCGTTTTGGAGGGACTACCTGCAGGATGCGGAAGGTAAAAATTGCTGCTAGATATAGCACATTGTTTTATTTTAACTGTCATTATAACATATTTGTTTTTGTTTGTCTTTTGGATGTTATTCTTGTGTTACTTTAGACTTTATGGTAAATTACAGGAGGTTACATTTTTTCAATAGTTTTTGCCTGTGCTTTGTAGAACAAATGCGACCATCAAAGCTTGGCAAAATCCTGGCTTTTGCAACGGGTGCAAGTGTCATCCCACTGGTTGGCTTTTTCCCTCGGCCATCAATTGATTTCTTGCATGATCACTCAGTCACCCCTGGACGCCATTTGCCTATGGCAAATACTTGCATCAATTTCCTTAAGTTGCCACTGGATCAAGCTGTTGCAGACAACGTCTGACACGCCGACGCTGTATTCTGATATTGCAGGATCGAAGACCTCCTAACGCATACCGTTCTCCTGCATTTTGGGTAGTTTGAAGGATCTCTCTTACAATGTCTGCCAATTGTTCATCAGACATTTCTGTATAGGTTAGTGGCCCAATTTGAAGTTGTTGTCTGTGCCTGTACAATGTCCTCCTGCTGATTCCAAAGCATTCAGCTGTTCTTTGCCAAGTCATTCCCAGAGACAAACAGTATGTAATTTCATTATGTTCTATACTGTACTCGGGACAACTGGATGACCGTTGGTGGTGTTCTCCAGGCTAAAAATCTCTTTGTCTCATTTCCACAGGTCTTAAACTTACATATGCATTCATTATGGAACAAAAACATGCAAACAACACATCCAAGACGCCTACACTTTGTTACCCCTTTCAAGTTGATGACTAATAGAGAGAAAGACTGAAATTGTCCTTGTATATCCAGTTAGCTCACTGAATAACCTGTCCATGAGCATGTTGTTATGTCCACCACTGTCACTTTCCCTCACAATGTCCTGAACACATGACTAAAAAAAAAATAGTAATGTCAACCATTTACTTCCACAAAAATAAACAGACTTTGAAAAAGGAGAAAAATAAGTAGCAATCTCATTGTTATCTATCACTGGTCAAATAAAGCTGTAAAACTGTCATTGGAAGGACAGTTGCTTGTAGCTTAAATTTAGCCTGCAGTGCTAAACGCAGGTGGAATATTTGTTTTCAGAGGTGTTAACCAATCAGGAAATGAGGATTTAAGACATTTTCCTGTTTGATTAAAGTAACTTCCTTTTTAATCGTACTCGATCACGCATAGCACCATTCCCTCCCATATAAACCATTAAACTTTTTTACACACACAATTATTTTCTCTTACTGAGACAATGATATTCTTTAAAAATAAATGCATATCTTGCTTTATAGAAAGCTATGAGGTATGCATGAGAGTATAATATAATTTGTAAGTAAGAACAGTTGTATTTGTAAGAAAGAAAAGTTGTGAGTATGCATAAATATGATTTTGGCTCAGACAATAGAGTGTGAGAGTATGGTTACGTATGCAAGAGACTATAATAATACTTATGAGAGAGTATACTATTGTTTGTATGAGAGTATAGTAGCATGTGTGTGTGAGTATTGTTGTATGTGTGTGAAAGTATAGTAGCATGTGTGTATAAATATAGTAGCATGTGTGTGTGAGTATTGTAGTATGTGTGTGATCGAGTTTAAATTATCTCTCAGGGGGCCTCTCATAGGTATCTGTATTGAACCATTCAGTACAGTGCTCTCGGTCCGGTACACACTGTTATCAAACAATACAGAATTTTATTTTATCAACTTGTCTTTGGACGATGGGATCTGTGTCGACTACTCCGCCTAGGCTGCATTGTCGAGCACAGATCCAACGAGCGCCTCTCACAGGCGTTCACTCAAGCTAGTGGGACAAACAATGAGAAGTTAGCTCGTTGCAACATGGCTACTGCTTCAACTCTACCTGAAATCTAAACTCCTCCACCGTTATTCAGATCTGGTGTTTGGTTTTCATGTTTAGTATTATCTTGATGGTAAGCACGTCGTAGACAAAAGCACAACAGTATGTTAGAAGTGACACATAACACTAAACTACATCGGTGGGAACACAACAAATATGACATATGTATATTTACGCTGACATCACCCTGGTGCAAAGCCAAGTGGAACCAGACAAAAACAGCAAGCACACATGCTAGAAACTTTACATTTAGACAGCCACTTCATGAGTCAAAGAGGGCAAACGAAATTGACTGGCGATTTACACTCTTATTGCTGTCAACATGCAACCCTTTTCTGTTCTAGACAACACCAGGTTTCAGGACATGCTGCAAGTGCTTGAGCCCTGTTACAAGATTCCTCCACAAACAAATCTCACCGATTCTGCATTTCCTGCTTTGTACAGTGAAACAAAAGCCAAATGAGAGAGGGCATTGTCAGCAGCACCTGCTGTTGCTTTGACTTCAGACACCTAGACGTCAAGAGTTACACAGAGCTACCTGACCGTCACTGCACATTATATTGATCCAGAATGGCAGATGAAAAGCAGTGCTATTTATTTGTAAGTTTATTATTATTCATTATTATTTATTAGTAATATTTAATTATTAATTTATATTTATTCTGTTTTCTACGGGTGGGTGATTTCTCCATCAGAAACTTTTATTTTATTTATTAATTATTTTGCTGTTTCACCAACATTTAATTTAAATACTGTCATTCTGAGTTTAAACAAATATTTGTCATTAACTTCTATAAATTATAAGTTTAAAAAGGCATTAAAATCGATCTTTTGTATTGAAAAAATATGGAACTGTGACACTAAAGTATTGAACTTAACAAACCATGAATTTTGTGTATTGTTGCACTCCTAATATATATCTAATATATATAGATATATATATATATATATATCTATATATATGCAACCTACATCTACATGCAACCTAAAAACATCTCAAACAACCGTCAGGGAATTTACCAACCGTAATGATCCACAAAATTGCAAGAATGTGTCAAACATGGCTCAGTTGGTAGAGTGGTCATCTTGTAGCCCAAGGGTTGCCAGTTCGATCCTCAGCCTGTCCAGCTTGTGTCGAGGTGTCCCTGAGCAAGACGCCGAACCCCTAATTGCTCCTGATACATGGTAGCTTCTGCCATCAGTGTGTGAATGTGTATAAATGGGTGAATGTGACGTATAATCTAAACTGCTTTCGGTATCATCCCAGGTACAGAAAAGCGCTATATAAATATGGACCATTTACCATTTTGTAGATCAAGTTCTACATAATTGCATATACATTGCTTCTTTTGTGCATGCAACAATGACCATTTGCAGATAATCACATATAATCTTTGGATTACAAACTGTCTGAGAAAATCTCAACTTTTCTCTTCCATTAACACAAACATCAGTGGTATAAAGGCATATATTAAAAATGTATCATCTTATGTTCTGTTGCTGAGACTAAGCTCATTTCTGACAGTGACTGTGTAGGGCTGCCCTGTAAGAGGTCATTATGTCACCACGCAACTGTGTGACATTGAATGTTGCAAGACACATTGACACAGTTGCTTATAGCTTTTAGCTAACGTACAGAGACCTGTCGCAGATGTATGACGGACACCGTGGCTTCAGTTTACAGATTTTTTAATCTTCTTGTGCTGGTGATTGTTGCAGAATTGATCATTTTAATTTTTACTCACAGCCTCAGTGAGTGAGTGTTGAGTGAGCTGTTGATAAAAGATTTGCACTGCATGTGTAATCATACCAACCTGCAGTCCTGCTTAAGAGGAATGCACTATAAATGGGTGACAAAAGCTTTTGCAAGTTTAAGCCATCCTGTTAGCTGTTTGGCTTAATTTCTTTTTTATGCCTTTTATTATAAGTCGAAGACATCGATACCCCTGACTGAGCTTGAACTGCCCCAGCCAGACTGGGCTAGTGAAGGATTTACTTCGTCAGGTACTTTTGGCCAGTTTTTTTGTTTATTTCCAAGGAAGGCACTTTTTCCCAGGTCTCTCGTGGCCTCAGAGTGAAGGCTCTTGGCTGAGGTCCATTCTGCACAAAGGGCCCGGGCATTCCAGCTGTCTGCCTTTAATCTAGTGTGTCAGCTCGTGTTAATGTTGCAGCGTGAAATCTGAGGGCGCAAAGCAGCGTGGAATATCTACAAGAAAAAAACCCACCCTAAGAATTCCTCTGAAAACAGCCACCTTGCATGGCCAGCCAGTGGTCTGCTGGTGGTAGAGTTAATGACTGGTGGACTTAGTGGGTTCAAATTGCATACATGTTTGTGCATTTCCCCAAACCTGCCTGGCAGGTGGAGGTAAGGTAATGATGGCGAGGCAGTTTAAAATGGTGTTACAAAACATCCGAGGAGGCTCCAATCAAAAGGAAAAGCAAGGAAAAAGGGGAACCTGCACAAATGTGAGACCAAAGTAGGATTTCCTCTCCTCCTTAGAACCCCTGTGGTCCGTTCTGACACACAACAGAGGAATGACACGCTTCTGTGGATGGCTAATTTAACACACACACATCACATACAACTCAAAGTTGACACCACTTCTACCCACAGATCCCGTGCATGGACCACAGGCACAAATGAAGAAGAGATGAACATAATTATACAGCCCGGAGTCAACACATCTACATCTGTGGCTGTAAGTAGACACAAATAATTATGGTGCAGTGCAGCTGTCTTGCTTTTAGTTTTCCTCTTCCTAAATCAGGCTATGATTGCCCAAACTACACCTGCAAAATCTGTTGCTGGCAACATTTACTTAACTATCTGTACAGCAAACATTATGACTTTGCATCTTTGTGTGTTTCATCAAGTTTATTAGGTGTTTTGCAAGAAAGTAAGAACAGCACAGTACAAGAAAAAATGTAATTGCCAAGCACCTAGTATTCGGTACATCTAAGTACGCACACCATTTACCATGCAATGGAGATTGGGACAGAGGTCTATGTAGTGGAGCTGATCAGGTATGAACATTTCCAGAAAAACAGCATGTTTCAGAAGCATTCCACACATCTCAAGTTACATCTTAGGTATTTTTTAAGTAACGGGGATAAGTAGGTGGGAGTAAAAAGTAAATCAAACAACAATAAACTCAACCTACATACTGTTAGCGAGAAATAGAAAAACAGATAAGTAGATTTAAAAAACAGTCTCAATGAAATAGACCAGATTGTGTTCCTTATTTGATTAAATCCATCACTGTCTGTTTTCCCCATCTTACATCTTTCAATTCTTTTCCCAGTCTGAGGGAAAAGGTCAGTTTTTCCATCCCGTGGATCTCTTCATGACTTCAAGCCAATTCTTTCCTGTAGGTGGATCAATCTGTAACCACTTACGGTTGATTGCTATTTTCACGAAGTGTCTATAATTTCCTGTTTTTTCATCCGCTAAGTCACCAGGTTAAAGTGTCGTGCATGTCTGTGAGATCAGCCACCCTAGAATATTTTGTATAAATCCCAGGGGCCTCATGCACAAAGGGTGCATGTGCACAAAAATGTGGTGTATTTTCATTTTCACAGCAAAGTTCAGATGTATGAAGAGTGAAATGACCGTGAAAACGTGCAGGACTTCACCCTAACTTGATGGCTGCGTACGCACGTTTCTACAGCTATTGATGCTTTGGCGACACCTAGAGGTGATGCTGGGAAACTGTTAGAATAAATAAATGTTATTGTAGCGAAGTTCGTCAGCTTCAAACAGAAGGAGCAGGTGAAGAACCAGGGCCGCGAACTGAAGGGAACCAACTTTGGAGTAAACGACCAATATCCGAGAGAGATTCTGGACCGACGAAGAGTCCTGTTTCCCATCAGGAGGAAATTTATCGCTGAAGGTGCTCGCGCTGTCATTGTGGTGGATAAATTATTTATTAATGGACAGCTGTACCGCGACCCGGACATCACTCCGTGGCTCTACTGACTTGGTATGTGCTTTAATTTTCATGTTATATCCATAAAACTGCCATAAAAGATAATTTAGTTAACAGTAAATCCACTGCCCGTCTCCACTACACTGCTCTCAGCACAGATGCGTTTTTTAAATGACTTTTTTCATTTGGCACTGTCGCTCTTTTCACTCTTTACACTTCTTCTCTCCGACCCTTTAACGGTTAACAGTAACACTTGTCACTATATTATATACACATCAGCACTTTTCATGATTCGCAGGAACACACACAGAACAGCACAAGTGCACATACATCCCTGTCACAACCAGCTGGCAGATACACATGCACGCGGAGAAGCAGTGGGATGCACGCACACACGCTTCAGTAATATGCATATAGCCTCATTTCTGTGGTTGGTTCATGAACGAACTCACATTTGTCACTTGGAATGTGCGTGGAGCTGGCACAAGAGAAAAGAGGTAAACATTTTTAATCGTTTGCAAGAAATGAAAGCAGATATAATATTACTCCAAGAGACTCATTTATCAAACTCAACAATAGATCTTCTCTCAACAACCCAGTTTCCACACGTGTATTCAGCTTGTTATAATTCTAGGCAGAGGAGTAGCAGCTCTTATTAATAGAAGGTTAAATTTTGACATAGATAATACAATCATAGATCCAGAAGGCAGATTTATAATAGTTACATTATCTATTAAAAATGTTAAGTTATGTATCGCAAATATATCTGGTCCAAATGTAGATGATCCTCCTTCTTTCACTCCCTCTTCGCCTCTATGGTCACTCAGATAACACATTAATTATAGGAGGTGATTTTAACATTATACTGGACAAACATAGAACCACACGAGCTCATCGAGTCTGGAAATCCTCAGAAACTGTGAAACAGTACATGAAGGATTTTGGTCTATGTGATGTTTGGTGCTCGCACCATCCCACACTAAGAGAATACACCTTCTTCTCTTCAGTTCACCATTCCTATTCTAGATTAGATTATTTCTTAACTAGCAGCTCGCTGATGAATGACATGTCAGAAATCAGAATCCATCCTATTAGCATTAGTGATCACGCACCAGTATCATTCACTCTGAGAAGTAAGAGCAATAAACCAGCAACTAGAAACTGGAGATTTAATACGTCATTACTTAAAGATCCTGAGTTTATCAGCTACTTTAAAAGAGAATGGTCCTTATATCTAGAAAATAACGACTTGCCAGAAACTTCAGCGTGTGTTCTTTGGGAAGCAGGAAAAGCAGTAATGAGAGGGAAAATAATTTCCTTCTCTTCTCATAAGAAAAAGAAGGAAACTTTGAGAATTTCAGAGTTAGAACTCAGAATTAAATCCTTACAGGAGCTTACCATGTCTCCCCAGAAGAACACACACTAAATGCTATAAGGAAAGCTAAACTTGAATTTAATGAAATTATAGATAAAAAGACGCAGTTCTTGGTGCAAAGACTTTGCTTGGAGAATTTTGAGCATGGCAACAAATCTGGAAGGTTCCTGGCTAATCAGTTAAAAACAAACAAGGAGAAAACAACCATCTCCTCTGTCAGAGATCCAGAAGGAAACATCAGCCACGACCCTGACAAGATAAATAACACTTTCAAAGAATTCTATAAAACATTATATACATCACAACTAACTACAACAGATGACAACACTGATAAATTTCTTAGTAACATCAATCTTCCAAAATTAAAACATGAAACTAAAATGGTCTTGGATTCCTCCCTTTCAGTCGGCCTAACTCCATGAAGCTCTCCAGCATATGCCCAACAATAAAGCTCCAGGTCCAGATGGTTACCCAGCAGAATTCTTCAAAGAATTCTGGGCAACGCTGGCACCCACTTTCTACAATATGATATTAGAAATAAGGGAAAAAGAAAAAATACCTTCAAATATGAACCTAGCCAATATTACTCTACTATTAAAACCAGGTAAAGACCCGACACTTCCATCCAGTTACCGTCCAGTTTCATTAATAAATGTAGATCTCAAAATAATTAGCAAAGCTTTGGCCAGAAGGATAGAAAAAATAACCCCTCTAATAATACATCCTGACCAAACAGACTTTATTAAAGGTAGACATTCCTCTACTAACATGCGTAGATTAATTAACATCATAGATTATTCTACTCTACATAATCTGGAATCCACAGTCATTTCTTTAGACGCAGAAAAAGCATTTGACTGAGTAAACTGGAAATTTTTATTTGCAACGTTAAACAAATTTGGGTTTGGGTCATCTTTCATAGATTAGATAAAAATATCATATAACAACCCAAATGCATGTGTGCAAGAGCCCTTCGGGTGGGGCTGGAGTCGTCTTCGTGGTGGGGTGGCTTGGGTTGGTGCTCCGGGTCTGCTGCTGGGGGCCCGGGCCTCTGGCCCTGGTCTGCCTCTGGCCTCCGTGGAGGCGTGGTCACATTTGCATGATCTCACTCATCACTCTTCATCACTGATCACTCCTTGTTTCTCATGCTCTGCATGCTGACACAGTCACTGAGTTGTCCAGGCTACATGTTTAGGCGGGTCAGCTGCATGTTTAGGCGGGTCAGCTACTTGTTTATGCGGGTTGGCTATATGTTTAGGCGGGTCGGCTGCATGTTTACGCGGGTCACTGCTTGATTAGACGGGTCAGCTGCATGAGTTGTCCTTAATGACTAGTTTTTTTCTGTGTGTGTGTTTCTGCTTTTGTAAAAGTTGTAGGAAATTTTCTGGTGTGTTCATGAACAGGTGTAACAGTTTGTTGTTTGTTGTCTGGTGATGGTGTGGATTGAAGGGTCGTTTCCTTCTGTCTGTGATCTTTTTGTCTCCTTTCTTCTTTCCCTTTTGCTCTTTTTGCTATTTTTCATCTTTTTCTGTCCCCTCCGGTCAGGTCCAGCAAGATTACATAGATTCTGTGATTCAAAGTAAATAAATAAATAAATGAATCACATTATCAAGAGGAGCCTTACCTATAGGCCTCCCCTTGGCAGAGCAAATTTGTTCAGCACGATACAGCAACCAGATTATCATTTTGCTGCTATGATGCTTGACAGGACAAGTTAAAAAAAAAAAAGAATAAATAAATGTGAAAATGGGCCTTGGACTGAGTGATGTGCACATGAAAAATTAACACTGATGAGCAGTTAACACACCCACGTGTCTGCAGTTACATGAGTGGCTATAAAAACTCCTTCACATGATCAATCTGCGCGTCAACAAGAAACAATCAATATACAGATCATATGTGATCAAATGCAGTTAACCAACATGGTGGTAAGGTGGCTGCGACTGCGTGTCCTCTCCTGTGTTTTTACAATAATAAACTAAGTAATCAAACATGAGTTCAAGTCTTTGATATCCATTTTGAAATGCTTTCATGTTTACATTTACCCATGAAACTCTGTCTTACAGGGATGAGAGCATGCTACCGTATGGGCACATTTCTTGTAAGTTACAGGTGCACAAGTATTTACCTTGGAGGTAATCACAGTCGTCCATGTGTGCTCCCAGCACAACAGAGAGTGGTGTCACCCACGACTCTGTTCAAACAGGGTGGGCCTCTCTTCTCCAGCCCCTCCCCTGTTTTGGACAAACTTTGGCGGTGGGCAGCCATCCTCTGCTTCACATCCACCATGATGTCAGACCACTTCTTTATAACTCCTGCTTGTGTGCGCTTCTCTGACCCACAGCACTGCCAGCCTCGCCTCCTCGCCCACACAGTCCTTTTTATGCACCTCCACTTCACTTTCTGTGAAATTCCTCTTTTTTCCATTACACTCATTCTCTTGTAATTTTATGGTTGTGAAGAGAGGGTAGTCTCAGGTTTGGCTCATTTAAATATGATTTGCATATTTAAATGGAGGCGTGAACAGAGAGGAATCGGGGACTCCAACACGTGCACTCTGTTCCACGGATGTTTAAAGGAAATGTGCTTGGATTCACGCATGCACACAGATTCATACATCTGCATTGTTTGTGTGTACAACATCTTTCTGGATTTGAGCGTACGCCATGTTTCAGCAGGAAAGCAATGCAAGTCTTTGTAAGTGAGGTCCCTGGTGCTTTCCCAAAATGAGCAGAATTTTCTGTCGGCTCTAGAAGGTGATGGTTTGCCTCGCCATCCCCACAATTTCTCAAAATCTATGTTCCACTGAATTTGTCTATGTTTTCGTTTTGGGAGTAACAAAAATCCCAAACAAAGGTTTTTCCAACAAAATTCATGCCAGTACATGGAGCAGGATGCAGAAAACACTGTTACATGCGTTTTCCGTTGTTTAGTGGTTATTTTTAGATTAAAGTCTCTCTCCCATCTCTCCTTCATGTATATTGTGGCAGTTCCTTCACCTTTTGTAATACTTTCATACAGTTTTGAAATAATATATATGTGTTCACCATTAATTGTATCATTTCACTGGGTTCCATAATTTCTTCATTTTTCTTAATTTCTTTAAAGAAATTAATTGCAAGTACCTGAAACAAATTTACTTTTCCAAATTATATTTCTCTCTTAGTATCTGAAAACTTTGTGAAATGTTATTCTCAGTTATATTACAGTGATCAGGAATGCTATTACTAGTCCAGAACTTAAATCTAGAGTCTATAGTCTTTGGCAGGGGTATTTCCAGCCTTTAAGAACACCCTGGGCTGAGCCCAAACTGGAATTAAATTCAAAGATGAGCAAAGTATTTTTATAATATAAAAAGGTGTCATAGTAGTAGACTGTAGAGTACCTGAATTATAATTTAATGTTGAGATGCATGTGAAAACAGTGGGATGTTCCATCTAACTCATGATGATGTATAACGTTACATCTAATGTTAGATCAAATATCTTATGCTTTGTGTTTTGAAACGTTACATCTGAACAGTGTTGGGGTAGTTACTCTACAAAAGGAATTAGTTACTAGTTATTCATTACTTATGTAAATTGTAATAAAATTACTTTACATCCCTGTCTGTGGGAAATGGACACACTTGTCTCATCATCATTTTCTCTAGTATTTTTCTAAACCTGGGCCATTCAATAGTCGACAAGGGGAGCATGTCTCCTACAATGAACCTGCAACTAACTTGTTCATTTATGTCTTACCGCCTGCTACACTCCAGGAAATGTTGAAAAAAGCTTAGTTTGTTAAGACGGGTCAGCTACTTGTTTATGCGGGTTGGCTACATGTTTAGACGGGTCGGCTGCATGTTTAGGCGGGTCGGCTACATGTTTAGGTGGGTCGGCTGCATGTTTAGGCGGGTCAGCTACTTGTTTATGCAGGTCGGCTACATGTTTAGGCGGGTCGGCTGCATGTTTAGGCGGGTCGCTGCTTGTTTAGACGGGTCGGCTGCATGTTTAGGCGGGTTGGCTGCATGTTTAGGCGGGTCGGCTACATGTTTAGGCAGGTCAGCTGCATGTTTAGACGGGTTGCTGCCTGTTTAGACGGGTCGGCTACATGTTTAGGTGGGTCGGCTGCATGTTTAGGCGGGTCAGCTACTTGTTTATGCAGGTCGGCTACATGTTTAGGCGGGTCGGCTGCATGTTTAGGCGGGTCGCTGCTTGTTTAGACGGGTCGGCTGCATGTTTAGGTGGGTCGGCTGCATGTTTAGGCGGGTCGGCTACTTGTTTATGCGGGTCGGCTACATGTTTAGGCAGGTCAGCTGCATGTTTAGGCGGGTTGCTGCCTCTTTAGACGGGTCGGCTACATGTTTAGGCGGGTCGGCTGCATGTTTAGGCGGGTCAGCTACTTGTTTATGCGGGTTGGCTACATGTTTAGGCGGGTCGGCTGCATGTTTAGGCGGGTCACTGCTTGATTAGACGGGTCGGCTGCATGTTTAGGCGGGTCGCTGCTTGTTTAGATGGGTCGGCTGCAAAAGGACTTCTTCCATTGACCGGCGAGCAGGATTTTTCATCACAAGTTTGGACTGAAACTGGACTGAACTGAAAATAATGTGAATATCACCACTGACCAAAAGGCCTTATCTCTGACTCTCCAGCTCCCTTTTACTTTCTCTGTAGTTGGCGCACAATCAGTTACGTTACTCAAATCCATCTCTATGACGTGTCCTGGCAAGCACACACACAGGCAGCAGCATCTGGAGTCAGTTCACGGGGCAGCTGCCTAAGCAGGGAAACTCAGACTTCCCTCTCCCTGGCCACATTCACCAGCTCATCCGGGGGGATCCTGAGGCGTACCCAAGCCAGCTGAAAGATTTAGTCCGTCCAACGTGTCCTGGGTCTTCCCTGGGGCTTTTTTCCAGTGGGACATGTCCAGAACCCCTCACCAAGGAAGGCCTCCAGGAGGCATCCTAACCAGATGCTGGAGCCACCTCATCTGGCTCCTCTTGATGCGGAGGAGCAGCAATTCTACTCTAATCCCCTCCCGGATCACCGAGCTTCTCACCCTATCGCTAAGGGAGAGCCGGGCCACCCTGTGGGGAAACTCATTTCGGCCGCTTGTATTCACAATCTTGTTCACGACCCACAATTCGTGACCATAGGATTAGGGTAGGAATGTAGATTGACCAGTAATTCAAGAGATTTGCCTTTTGGCTCAGCTCCTTCTTCACTACAACAGACGGATGCAGCGATCTGCCTGTCCATCTCCCGCTCCATCCTTCCCTCACTCATGCAAGGGGTGTACTCACTTCTGTAAGATACTGTACATACAGTTTATGGTATGCTGAACTTAAACTGAATTGAGGTGGCTGGGCAAACTTATCTGGTATAAGTGGGTGAAGTGAAGAACCTAGCCCATCAGGTTATTTGGGGTCAGGATATTCCAGTCCTGCAGAAGTTGATTCAGTCATGTAAACCAGTCCAGGTCACAAAGGCAGACTCAGACATTGGGAGAAGGGGACAGTATTGGCCAGGTTGATGCGGATGGGATTGTGGGAAATCTGCAAATTTCCCAGGTTCTACCACAAGTTGAGCTGAATACCTGGGCAGAGTTGCCTTATTTTGGGTCTGAAATCCCTACAGAGAGCCTGGCTAAAGCAAAGAAGAGTAGGTGCAGGAGAGGACGAGAGAAGATGGCTAGGATGGTAAAATTTGGGTCACAAGAAATTCCTGATGAATATGACGTTGACATGCCCATTAATTTTCAGCAACTGCAAGAACAGGATGAGTCACTGAAAGAGGCCTTTAGACAAGCAGTTTCTGTCCAGGAGGGTAATGTTACCAATAATTAGGTAGTAGAATGCTATACTGTTTGGGAGAAATTGCTTTATCACAAGTCTGCAAAGTCTGAAACAGAGAGGTTGGTGGTACCCCGAGTTCTGTGGGAGCAGGTTTTGATTCTGAGTCATTATGTCCCATGGGCAGGTGTTTTAGGGTTTAAAAAGACCTATGACAGGATTGCTAGCCGGTTTTTACTGGCCAAGTCTACATACACCAGTGCAGAATTACTACCAGTCATGTTCAGCATGTCAGGAAGCAAAAATGTTCCAAAGTTCCCACTGCAGCCACTTCCTGTTAATTATGTCTCTTTTACTAGAATAGCGATGGACATCGTATGTCCACTGGAAAGAACACAGGCGGGTAATTGGTTTATTCTAGTGGTGTGTGACTACAGTACTCCCTACCCTGAAGCTTTTCCTCTCTGAGATATCACAGCTAAGCAGATAGTTTATACACTACTTCAGCTGTTTTTCAGAATAGGAATTCCCTCCAAAATTTTAACCGATCAGGGAACAAATTTTCTGTCAAATATGCTTAAGCAGGTCTACAAGCTATTACGCACTCACTATAACGCTATGACCGCAGTCACTTACATTAGCCACTAAAGCTAAGACCGCAGCTACTCACATTAGTAGCAAACGCTAAAACTGCTGCCACTCACATTAGCAGCTAATGCTAAGGCCACTGGCGAGGCCACATTCAACAACAGGAAGTGTTGTTGCCACGCATACGTACTCCTAAATCAATCCCAAATAAATGGTAATTTAAACCTAAAGAACAGGTTTACACTTTGTCCTTTTATCAAAAAGTAGCAGAATATTCTCTCTAGGTTTAAATCAGCATGTTAACTGAGATCTGTATTGTTGTAGTATTTCAGAAATGCTTGTAGAAGTGTCAGATCAGATTATTACAGTAATCTGATTACTTTCAGATCACTGATTTTGATTGTTGCATAAATGGACTCATGGTTTTATAAAAATAATTTTCTGAGAATATCTTTGATATTCAATAAAAAAAGATCTTGTTACACAATTAGCTGTAAATTAATCAATATTGAATCGGATTTCATCAAAATCTAATTGAAATAGGCTGCTATGAATTGAATTGATTTGGGAAATTAGTGAGGATACCCAGCCCTCATATATACATATATCAGTCAGCCCCCACAAGAAGAGAACTGTACCAGTGCCTCCACAATTGAGACTGGTATCATATGGTGCTGTACATTGTACATGAGGTAATCCCCAAGTGGTAATCTCCAGCGGTAAAATGTAAAGCCTATGCATCCACTAGGGGCTGACTCTAAAACAGGGTCAGTTCCCATAGACTCCCATGTTAAAATGACCAACTTCACAGTAGAAATAAACATGTTTAAAACATTGTACCAAACAATTTTAGGATTAATAGGTCCTTCATGGCAACTGTGAGGAGGGTGAATTTTTTTCTAACTCATCTGTTTGGATGTTATTTAATCCTGAAATTCAGCATAATTAGGGACGTGTTCTTTTGATTGACAGGTATCCAATATCCGCGGCAAGAAGGGAGAGTGTAACACAACCGCAGTTTTTAGCCAGCTAACAGCGCACCTTAGCTTTAGCCTGCCTACCTCCATTAGCTAGTTAGCTACTGTTAGCTCAGTTAGTTCTTAACTACAGGCAGCTCGGAGTTTGATGGGTGTCAGTCATCCACCTTAACCTTCACTGTCCCTGTGCTGGAAAAATCTTTGTGGGGAGAATCAGACGATGCCGAGTCAAACTGTCTTTCATAAGTTTATTACAGCAAAGAGAAATAAAAAAAAAATACATGCAATCGAGCATGCAGAGAGATCTCTCTGCCAAACAAGGAAGTGTCACAAAGTTATATAGATCTCTGATCACGCCCTTTCCAACAATCCTCAAACATGGAGTATATCTATTAATGGCTGTTGCTAGGGGCAGATTTGGAGAGAGTTCTTCATAAAACGAAACTAGACTCATCTTGAGACAGCAGATGATCTTTGCCCTTTACTTCACCCTGCTAGTAGACAGAAAAAAGGGAAGCTACAAAGAGAACTGGCCAGCGTTTGTAAGTTTCGTTTTTAGAGTGAAAAGGCCACATGATAATGAAAGAGCCACATGATCATCAATATCCTAAGCATTACAATTATGTTTCATCTTATGACAGCTTTAATAAAGTTTAGGCCAGCTCACACAATAATTTCTATCACATCCTCCTCTCAGCTCCACCTCTTTGCCCATTTTTGGATTTTCCAGGAATGACGACACACATAACGCTGCAAAGGAAACCGCCCAGTGAGCATCAGTTCAGCTCTTCAGAACCCTACAGGTGAAGTCATGGAGGCTCCGTCCATCTTTTACAATATCTCACAGAAGTGAGTACACTTTTCACATTTTTGCTAATATTTCATTATCTCTTTTCATGGGACAACACTATAGAAATTCAACTTTGACATACAGAATATCAAAGTTTAGTTTTTATAGTTTGGTGTCCTGTATATCAAAGTTTCATTTCTATAGTGTTGTCCCATGTAAAGATATATTGAAGTATTTGCAAAAATGCGAGGGCTGTACTCACTTCTGTAAGATACTGTATACAGTTTATGGTATCCCATAATAATTCGATTCTCTGACTAACGTAGGCGATAAATAAATAAAAACATAAAATTTCTTAAAACCATCTGAAAAGTACCGACCCCAGCAGCCACAAACATGCTACTTGCTCTGTACCATCTTGGTTTCTTCAACAGCAGCCTCATGGCATCATTATGAGCCACTTTAAGTCTCTGTAGACTCGCTGTTCTGTAGTTCGACCACAAGTGCGAAGTGTAGAGTACAATATGTCCAAAAAAAAGACACCTTAACTCCATCTGTACATGCACTAAAGTTGTGAATGAGAATGTTTGCTTGTGTATGTGGCAATGCCTATAGATGTACTCATTATCTGGCATCTGATCTGTAGTAAAATATCCAAGGTTTTTAACTTTATTACAGATGGTCAGATTGTTCTCAGACAGCCTAAGGTCAGGGTATCTTTGACATTTACCTTTCTTTGTTCTGCAGATTCCTAGTGTAATGGTTATAAAATGGTTGATGTTAAAACACAATCAAAAGAATTATATTGTAATACTATTTGGTAAAAACAAACAAAACAAAGTAATTTGCTCCAATCCATAGTAGTAACAAAAAGTGGAAAAAAATGTCAAATTTATTCCTTTATGAAAGAACCTTGTGAGAGTAAATGCACTGTGAATTACTGATCAAGTGCTCTATGATTGACTCTTCTGGTCTTGAAGTTGAAAACTATGAAAAGATGCATTTGGACAATAACATGTTGAAAATGCTAATTTTGTTAATCAAATACATGACTTGTTAATCATGTATGAATTGATTATGCCTGAGTTAGCATAGGGGAAACCTGTTGCGCTTGCTCATCCATTACAACACTTGTGTTGTCTTGTGTCTGTTCTGTATTTTAGCTGCAGCTTCTTTACAAAATTTTCCACATCAAAGTCAAAGTCACTTCATTTGTCAATTCTGCAATATGTACAAGACATACAGAGGATCAAAATTGCGTTTCACTCAGACCCAAGGTGCAGACAATAAACATTTAACATACATCTTTAAGTAAAAAAAAGGTATCTGCTTTGCTATACTATATATAAAAAACTATATTATGCTATATAAAAGGAATAAAATCAAGAAATATAAATAATGAAAAAGGCACAAGTAGCAGCAACACTGGTTAAAGAAAACCAAAAAATACAGTGGTGCAAATAGCATAGCAGTTGTGCAGGTTTAGCTTATATACTGGTAAAGTTAAGTGTCCATGAACAGTTCAGAGTTGATGGGAGGCGGGTTCAGAGTCTGGAGGTTTTGTGGGCAGGGGGCAGCGAGGGGAGGGGGGGCAGGGCAGGGCGAGAGTTCAGCATCCTGACAGCCTGGTGGAAGAAGCTGTCCTTCAGTCTGCTGGTCCTGGCTCTGAGACTCCTCAGTCTCCTCCCTGAAGGCAGCAGACTGAAGAGGCTGTGTGACGGGTGGGTGGGGTCACCAGCGATGCCGAGAGCTTTGCGGGTGAGGCGGGTGCAGTAGATGTCGTAGAGGGAGGGGAGAGGGGCACCGATGATCTTCTCAACTGTTCTCACAATGCGCTGGAGGGTCTTGCGGCAGGATGCGGTGCAGGAGCCGTACCACACTGTGATAGAGCTGGACAGGATGCTTTCCACAGTGCCTCTGTGGAAGGTCTGCATGATGGGGCCCGGGGCTCTAGCTCTTCTCAGCTTGCGGAGAAAGTAGAGGCGTTGATGGGCTTTCTTGGTCAGTGCTGTTGTGTTGTTGGTCCGGGAGAGGTACTCTAAAATGTGTACACCCAAGAATTTAGTGCTGCTCACCCTCTCCACAGCAGCACCGTTGATGGTCAGAGGAGCATGTTGGGAGTGGTCTCTCCTGAAGTCCACAACAATCTCTTTTGTCTTCTCAACGTTCAGAGAGAGATTGTTGTGTGTGCACCACAAGGCCAAGCGGTTCACCTCACTCCGGTAGTTTGTCTCATCTCCGTTACTGATGAGACCCACAACAGTCGTTTTGTCCACAAACTTGATGAAGAGGTTTGAGCTGTGCAGTGGGGTGCAGTCGTGGGTCAGCAGGGTGAAGAGGAGGGGGCTCAGCACACATCTTTGAGGGGCCCCCGTGTTCAGAATGATGGTCCTGGATGTGTTGCTGCCGACCCGTACTGCCTGTGGTCGCCCGGTCAGGAAGTCCAACAGCCAGTTGCACAGCGAGGTGTTCAGCCCCAGCCTGTCCAGTTTGGGGGATGATTGTGTTGAATGCTGAGCTAAAATCAATAAACAGCATTCTGGCGTATGAGTTTTTTGAGTCCAGGTGAGTGAGGGTAGAGTGCAGGGCAGTGGCGATGGCATCATCGGTTGAGCGGTTGGGCCGATATGCAAACTGGAAGGGGTCCAAGGAGGGAGGGAGGACAGATTTGATATGAACAACAGCCTGACTCAACGAGGTGTTAAAGATGTCTGTGAAGACATCTGTGAGTTCTGCTGCACAGTCCCTTAGCACGCGGCCAGGTATGTTGTGTGGACCATGAGCTTTGCGAGCGTTGGTCCTGCTGAGTGCTCTCCTCACCCTGTCCGGGGTCAGAGTCAGCACCTGGTCGCCAGGAGGGGGTGGAGTCTTCTGTGCAGGCGTGCTGTTGTGTGCCTCAAAGAAGTCATTCAGCTCATTCAGCAGCAAGGCGTTGCCATCACAGGTCTGCGGTGGGGGTTTGTAGTCCGCAATGGTCTGTATTCCCCTCCACAGGCTCCGTGTGCCTCTGCTGTTGCTGAAACGGTGTGATATTTTCCTGGAGTACTGCCTTTTAGCCTCTCTGTGTCAAGGTCTGGAGCTGGACCCAAGAAGGAGAAGACAAGGTTGGTGTTCTGTGAGTCTTTATTTACAAAGTGATGCTGGTGCTAGGTGTAATCCGGTGAGAAGTGAGGCAAGGAGCTGGAGCACGGCGCCGGTCAGCCCACCGGCGGTTGTTATCTGCAGTGCGCTCCAGGGCTGCCCGGGTAGACCGCCACATCCGCCGTCACCGCCCCAGATGACGCTGAACGGACCGGACCGCCAGCTCAGCCTCCTGGTCTGGAAACAGCGGAGGTTGATAGCCCAGAGATGCCTCGAACGGGGAGAGACCGGTAGCGGCAGAAACATGAGAGTTGTGGGCATATTCAACCCAACACAGATGAGCACTCCAGGTGGAAGGATTGGCGGCCACCACACAGCGCAGGGCGGATTCCAGTTCCTGGTTAAGCCGTTCCGCCTGGCCGTTGGTCTGAGGGTGGAATCCGGAACTGATGCTGACTGTGGCACCCAGGGCGTTGCAGAAAGCCTTCCATACATGGGACACAAACTGGGGCCCCCGGTCCGAGACTATGTCCGCAGGGATCCCATGGAGACAGAAGACTTGCTGGGACATAATCTCGGTCGTTTCTAATGCTGTGGGCAGCTTGGGCAGGGCCACAAAGTGAGCCGCCTTAGAGAAACGATCTACTACTGTCAGGATAGTGGTGTTCCCCAGAGACAGAGGTAAACCAGTGACGAAGTCCAAAGCTATGTGAGACCAGGGTCTTCCAGAGATGGGTAGTGGACGGAGGAGTCCTGTGGGAGTTTGGGAGGAGGTTTTACCTCGCGTGCAGACGGGGCAGGCTGTCACGTATTCCTGGATGTCTTTCTTCAGAGTGGGCCACCTGAAGCGCCTCCGGATAAGAGCAGAGGTCCGGGCTACACCGGGATGACAAGCCACTCGGGAAGAGTGGCCCCATTGGATGACCTGGGAGCGGACACTATCTGGAACAAATTGTTTATTAGGAGGACCAGTACCCGATCTGGCTGAGCGTGCTGAGCATCACGGACATTCTGTTCTACCTCCCAGGTTACCGCGGCGATGATGCAGGATGCAGGCAGGATAGGACCAGGATCGGCAGACGGGTCACCCGATCCAAACTGTCGGGACAGGGCGTCAGGCTTGACGTTCTTGGATCCGGGCCTGTAGGTAAGAGAAAAGTTAAAGCGTCCAAAGAATAAAGCCCACCTGGCCTGCCTGGCGTTCAAGCGTTTAGCAGTCTGTATGTATTCCAAGTTCCTGTGATCAGTCCAAACGATAAATGGTTGAGCTGCTCCCTCCAGCCAGTGGCGCCATTCCTCCAGAGCCATTTTAACAGCCAAGAGCTCTGGTTCTCCGACGTCGTAATTCTTTTCTGCAGGGGTTAGGCGTCGTGAGAAGAACGCGCAGGGATGCAGGATGCCTGACTTCTCCGCCCGTTGAGACAGCACAGCTCCTACCCCCGTGTTGGAGGCGTCCACTTCCACCACAAATTGGCGAGACGGGTCGGGATGAGTGAGTACTGGTGCAGAAGTGAACCGGTTCTTAAGCTCCTGGAAAGCCGACTCGGCCTGTTCAGACCAATGAAAAGGAAGTTTAGGTGAGGTTAATTGGGTGAGAGGTGCAGCTACCTGGCTGAAGTTTCTAATGAAGCGCCGACAAAAATTGGTGAAACCCAGAAAACGCTGCAACTTCTTTACAGTATCAGGCCTGGGCCAGTCTTGTACTGCTTTTACCTTCTCCGGGTCAGTCTTCATCTGCCCGCTCATGAAAATGTAACCCAAAAAAACCCACTGTGTCCGAGTGGAATTGGTATTTTTCCGCCTTAACGTAGCAGCAGCCTCTGTAGCACTCGTCTGACGTGAACCTTATGTTCCTCCAGGTTCTGGGAATAAATCAGAATGTCATCAAGATATACAAACACGAATTGGTTCAGAAAGTCACGAAGGACGTCATTTGCGAGAGCTTGGAAAACAGCGGGGGCGTTGGTGAGACCGAAGGGCATGACCAGGTATTCATAGTGTCCTAAGGGGGTTTTGAATGCAGTCTTCTATTCATCCCCTTCTTTGACTCGAACCAGGTAGTAGGCATTACGGAGATCGAGTTTGGTGAACACGGTTGAACCTAACAGGGCATCAAAGGCAGAGTCTATGAGGGGCAAGGGATATTTGTTACGGACAGTGATTTCATTTAGACCCCGATAATCCACACAGGGCCACAGAGTTTTGTTCTTTTTGGTTACAAAGAAGAATCCAGCTGCCAGTGGAGAGGAAGAGGGTCTTATGATGCCAGCCTGTGGCGACTCCTGAATGTATTTATTCATAGCCTCCCTCTCGGGTCTGGAGATGTTATAGAGACGGCTATTAGGAAGGGAGGAACCCGGTAGTAGGTCTATGGTGATGTCATACGGCCGATGGGGAGGAAGGGATGTAGCCTTCAGCTTGCTGAAGACTTCAGCCAGATCATGGTACTCACTCGGAACAGAAGATAGATCCGGGGGTGTTTCAGGGCTCTCAGGTCGGTTGGTGATGTGCAACGCTGACTGTAAGCAGGACTGGTGGCATCTGTCTCTCCAGCCAGATATAGTTCCTGTTTCCCAGTCGATGTGGGGATTATGGCGAGATAACCAGGGATGACCTAGAACCAAAGGAGATTCTAGAGCAGATATCAGTTTAAGTTCGATAAGTTCTGAATGGTTGCCTGACAATTTCAATCCGACCGGAACAGTGGTGTGAGTTACCTGAGCTAACGTTCGACAGTCTAGAGCGTTGGCTGTCATGGGGTGAGACAGGGGAACCAGCGGTATGTGGGCTTTTTCGGCCAGACCGATGTCCAGGAAGCTGTCCTCGGCACCAGAATCCAGTAGGGCAGGGATATTGAGGGACTGGTCAGCACAGGTTATAGTGGCCTGAATCTGAGTTTTAGTCGGGGAGTGGATGTGTGATCAGTTTGACCCGTCAGGACACCAACCCTTACTGACGGGCCCGTTCTTTTGGGCACACAGGGCATGATACGCGGATGTGACCAGTTTCACCACAGTATAGGCACTCTCCCTCCCACAGCCGTCTTTGTCGTTCTGCCGGAGCCAAATGAATTCGCCCCACCTGCATCGGCTCCTCAGCCGCGGAGATAGGAGCTGAAGAATCCAGAGGAGAATGGTGAGTGGGCGTCGTGACGTACCCTGAATCCAGTACAGGTCGGAGCCCTCCTCGTTCCCGGCGCCTCTCCCGACGGCGGTTGTCCAGTCGAATAGCCACATCGATTAATCCGTCCAGATCTTCCGGGAGATCGCGGGTCGCCAGATCGTCTTTTATTGTGTCTGTTAAACAATGCAGAAAGTGATCGGTTAAGGCAGCAGAATTCCACCCTGAATCCGCAGCCAGAATCCGGAACTCGACCGAGAACTCCGCTACACTTAGAGCGCCCTGCTTTATTGTCATGAGCCGCTTAGCTGCCTCCCGACCACGTACCGGATCATCAAACACTTTCTTTAATTTCTGGACAAAACTGTTATAAGTCAGTGTGTGAAGTGGAGTAGTTTCAAGAAAAGCATCTGCCCAGGTCAGTGCTCTGGATGTCAGCAAACCAATAATAAAGTAGACTTTCGACCTGTCGGTGGCGTAGGTGGATGGTTTCTGTTCGAAGACCAGGGAACATTGAAGGAGGAATCCTCTGCACTTGCCTAACTCTCCAGTGAAGGGTTTGGGATCCGGGATGTGGACCTCCCGGGTGGATGTAGTTGGTGGACACACGGGAACAGGCGGTGGAACTGTGGGAGCGGAAAACTGGGATAGCTGGGTTAGTACTGCAGACATTCTGGATGCAATGTCATTGAGCTGAAGTTGCAATGCCTGGTGACTGTCACTGAGAGACCGGAGCACCCGAGAGTGTTGACCGAGCAGGTTACCTTGAGAGGATACAGCGAGGAACAAGTCACAGGCAGATTCGGGTTTCCCAGCGTCCGCGGAAGTCGCTCCAACTGGGTCCATGTTGTGGCTGGATCGTTCTGTCAAGGTCTGGAGCTAGACCCAAGAAGGAGAAGACAAGGTTGGTGTTCTGTGAGTCTTTATTTACAAAGTGATGCTGGTGCTAGGTGTAATCCGGTGAGAAGTGAGGCAAGGAGCAGGCTGGTAGGAAGAGCGGTGAGCGGGCAGACAGGATCCATGAATCCAAGGATTTATCCAGGGTCGGGGCTTGGAAGAGAATAAAGGTCGGTTAGAGCACAAGAAAACACCAGAAGACTTAGATCTGCTTAGATCAGGTTACCACGTTTAGTAGTACGATCCAGCGAAGACTAGAGAAGATCCTGGAGTCTTTATACCACCTTCTAACAAGCCTGATGCACCTCAGCTGTGCGGTCCTGATTGGAGAAGCCGCCTTTCCTCCAAATAAGGAGAAAGGCGGAAGCCGCACTGGCAAGGGCAGTCCATGACACTCTGATGCCATGGGACAGGTTGGCCCTGGCTGTCCTCAGGCCCACCTCGTCTCCTGCTTTGAAGGCAGTGTTACGAGCCTTCAGGAGACTGTGGACCTCTCCTGTCAACGATGGCTTCTGATTGGCCCGCACAGAGATGGTCTTTAGTTCTGTTACATCCTCAATACACTTGGTGATGTAGGCGGTGACTGTGTCTGAGTACTCCTGAATATCTGTGTTGTTATTGTTTGGTGGCGGCCTGTCTAAGAACATTCCAGTCTGTGCTATAGAAGCAGTCCTTTAGTGCCTCTGAAGACCCCTTTGGCCACACCCGTACCTGCTTGCAAACGGGTTTGGTGACTTTAACCAGTGGTCTGTGTGCAGGCATTAGCATGACAGTGAGGTGGTCTGAGGCTCCGATGTGGGGGAGGGGAAGGGCCTTGTAAGCCCCCTTCTGGGTGGAATAAACTTGGTCCAAATGGTATTCCCACGTGTTGGAAATTCAATGTGTTTGTGTATTTTAGGAAACACACTCTTTGGGTCTGCATGATTGAAATCCCCAGCCAAGATGAGAAACGCATCTGGGTGGGCTGTCTGCTGCTCACTGATGTGTAGATACAGTTCATTCATTTTCTCTGTCCTGTTGTTATTGTTAGGGCTGGGAGGCACATAGACTGCTGTCATTAGTATGGCTGAATATTCCCGCAGGAGGTAAAATGGCAGACACTTAATGATCATAAACTCCACTAACAGTGAGCAGTATTTGCAGACCACAACAGCGTCACGGCACCATGCGTCATTGATGTAAACACATAGACCGCCGCCACGGGTTTTCCACATGCCGCTTGAATATAGGGGACTAATCAATCCAAATACCAAGAAATTTGTACATGTGAACTATCTCTATTTCATTTCCTTCCAGGGTGGAACAACATTAGCTCAAACTTGTCTGCGTATAGAACCAGTTTGAGGTAAAGTAAAGCATGCTGAACAACAACAAAGGCTTTCTGCAGGGTTTCAATGGTCTGTGTTATTGGATGTTATTGCAATGTGATCTTAATTCCAGGTCTCGTTGAGCTTGGGGTACTTTCTGTTGTTGTTGAAGATAATAAAGCAGAGCGTCTCTTAGATCTATATTAGCCATCTCCATGTTTTCCACCCTTCGTTCCACCCATCTCAGTTAGCCTTGACATTTTGTAGCGTTTAATTTTTTTTACTGTCTTTTTTTAAGCTTATTGTCATTTCAAAAGTTACTCTTGAAGTTCAGAAAGTTTTGCCTGAGTTTGTTTTCAGGTTTTAAATTGCCTTGCCCAGGTCTTGAATAAAATAGATTGGTATTCTTGAATCTAAGAAGAAAAATATAGACTTTCATGATCACGTTTGTAAAGCTGACACAGGGTTTTCATAAAAAACCTTAATAACAACTTAAGATCTGCTTCCCACAGAGAGACCAACATTTCTGCCAACTGCTGCTTGTTTCTGCCATAAAGCGTCTACAGAGATTTGGATTTTATCACTTGATGAAGAAACTTTTCAGATTGACTTTGTCTTCTGATCTCCTGCTGTTTTTTTTTTCATTGTATTCAGGGATTAAAGTGCATTTGAGGCAAAACTTGTAGGTTGCCAGTGCAGCTTAAATACAGTATAAATACTGTTCTTATGGCGTTAGTTTTCTCTGTGGCTTTCCATGACTTTTTCAGTAGTTATTCATGTAAAGATCTAAAGATATCTTCATCACATATTTTTTTTTCTTTGAACTATTTTCAAGTTATTTGAAAACATTCATATTTTACAACATTTTAAATGTTTAGCTTTTTATTTCTTGAGTCTGGTTCAGTTCTGCTTTAATTGCATAGTGGTAGTTCATGTCGAGTCATCTCAAGGCACTCTGACCCAAACTGCATCACCAGAAACCATCAGCAGAACAGAAACAGACTTGCATTGACTGGTTGAGCAATGATTCCTGCTGAGACAAGAGAAACACAACATTAAAGACAATCTTTCATATATTTATTAGGGATGGGACTCAATAAAATAAAAACAGCTCCAGCTGTTCTCTGGTTAAGGGTCTACAACATGTTACAGAACTTTAACTTTCTAAATGTTTTCCTCCACTCGCTTCATTAATAGGCATTAATATGTGACATTAAGCCAGGATGGGATCAGCCACAGCAGCTGGAGCAGAGGGGAACATCTCCAGATCAGGAGCTGGAAGCTAATGGATGGGGAGGGGCATGTGGAAGGGGGAGGGGCGGAAGCTGCTGATTGAGAAGATGTCAATGTGTTTTCACATCAGTTTCCAAAAGTCTCCAATATCACCAGAAAAAGTCTAGATTTGTTGTTAGTTACTTCTTAGAAATAGAATCACTAGAAAAGGTCTAAAAACTTGCTAAATATAGCGCCAGCGTAACTAAATTAGCATCACTGATTTAGCCGAGCTCTTTAGCCAATGCTCCATGTTGTTTGGAACGCAAACTGCAATTAAATGTGTTACTTTTTTTAATGGTTTGAATTGTTTTATAATGAATTAATTATAATTAATGTGTTAAAGTCCCACATTTAATATATATTCATAGAAGAGTAGAGAGGAAACATCAACAATTGGATTATAATGTAGAGGCAAAAAATACACTAAAATATTGAACTACAACAAAACTAGTACTATAACAACAATAAGCAGAGTTCTACAGAGTAAGAAGTTCTCCAAAATTGGTCAAGAATAAAGTTATGGAGCCATACAGAGGGGATCCAGGTTATATTTCTCTGAACTGAGGCAACATGTGCCAGCTCGTGGCTACTTTATTGTTGACATTTTGAGCCCAATGGCACAAAATGTCAACTGTGTTCCTCGGAGGGCCATTAAATCCAATATTTAAAAATGGAAAGATATGACACCATAAAAAATCGTGTGCATCAAAAGCCAGGCCGGGCAAGAAGGTTGGTAATCAGAGAGGCGACAAAATGGCTTACGTTGACCCTGATGAAGCTGCACAATTCCAAAACTGGAAAAAATCTATGGAAGAATTATTCAGACTCATTTGGAGTTCACAATATGTAAATGTCCTCAGCTACGGAAGGTCTTTAAGTCAGGTGAGAGTAAAACTGAACATTTTGCCCCTAAAAAACACACTCCTTTTAATGCAAACCCAACACCTCACATCATTTCAAGAACACCATCACTACAGTGAAACACGGTAGTGGCAGCATCATGCTGTGGGAATGTTTATCACTGGCACATGAGGAGAAGACAACACAATGGTGGGCTTGCTGTGTTTTGAATGTAGCAATCAATAATAGTTGCCAATAAAATTACCAATAATATAAACATAACAATTGTTGATGAGCAAACACACAAAAACTGATAAACAATCTTGTATTTCTTTTGGTTACTATTATGGATTGAAGTCTTATTTGTGTATTATTACATTTTCTGCTGCAGTTTTTAGATTTTTTTAAGATTTTTTTTAATGCAAAACCAACTGACATAGTAACTTATTATCCAATCCAGCTTTATTAATAGAGCACTTTTAAAACAACATAGTTGACCACAGCGTGGTACACAACCTTAGGCTTAACAATTATTCCAGATATCATACTGAAAAATAAAAGTAAATATACTCTAAAAGCAATAAAATGACTAGTAACAGTAACACACAATAACACAATAAAATGGAATAAAATAAATAGAATAAAATTAAATAAAAATATGAAAAAGTCAAAGAAAAGAAAAAAAGTGCGTTTTGAGAGAGGATTTAAAATCAGAAAGCGACCCGGCCTCTCTAAGGTGCAGGGGCAGTGCATTCCAGAGTTTGTGGCCAACAACTGAAAAGGAGCAGACTCTTCTGGATTTCATCCTAGATTTAGAGACGACTAGCAGGGAGGGATCTGCCGACCTGAGAGAGTGTGCAGGGTGTAGGACTGGAGCAAGTTGGCCAGATATTGGGGGGGGTGAGGCCATGTTGACATTTAAAAATATATAAAAAGATTTTAAAATCAATACAGAACGAAACCGGTAACCAGTGCAAAGACTTTAGAACCGGAGTGATGTGCTCCTGTCTTTTGGTGCCAGTTAAAATCCGAGCTGCAGTGTTCTAAATAAGTTGTTCTGTCATCCCTGATGCATCCAACAATGGCCATCATCATTAGCAAAATGCTAAATACTGGCTCATAAATGTTCACATTATTGTCTAATTTTACCTCAGTGGCTTTATTATTTTCTTAAATGGTCAAAATAAATATGTAATTGCTCATTATTACATCAATGGTTGCTAGAGCAACACCATTACAACACTGTAATGGCGCTGTGTTAAAAAAGATGTTGTCTTTTTTTATTATGAAAGGTGCTGTTAAACATAAAAGCAAAGCAGGTGGAAAAAATAGGAGCTGCAGAAATTATCCAAGATACATGAGTGATGACATGCAAACAAAGCATTATGCTTGTATAAAATTTGAATATTAATATAATACACTATATATTTAAGCAATAACTAAATTATTCTAAACTGTTCAGGCTAAGTAAAAGCAGAGAAGACTTCATTTTCCATGGATGTGGATGGAACCCACATACTCAACTCTGCTGCTCATCCCACAAATGCATTTTCCTCACAAATGTGGCTTCATTTGAAAGAGAAATAAATTTTCCAACGGTATGAGATTTATCACCTAAAAGCATTGTTACAACAAAAAATAATCCACCAAACACTCATTTACAGACTTGTTGTGATAATGTCCCATGTTTGAGAGGAATTAGCGGACAGGAAATGAGCAGCTCAGTGTTAGGAATGGAGGAGAGGTGGAACAAAAATAATGAACAGCAGAGATAATGCCTCATATCAATTGCATTTGACTTGCTTTCATTCTCTTTTAATTTGAGGACATTTGGACATAATAGTTGCACACAGTTGCAGTGTTGCAGCTTCTAACTCAGAGATCACCAACTCTGGACCTTTTGGGCCAGTGTCCTGCAGGTTTTAGATGTTTCCGTCTGCAACACACCTGATTCAAATGAAATGGTTCTCCAACAGCTGGTTGTCAAGTTCTGCACCAGCCTCTTAATGACCCATTAATTTGAGTCAGATGTGTTGCAGCAGGGAAACATTTAAAACATGTAGGGCATTGGCCCAAGAGGTCCAGAGTTGGTGATCCCTGGTCCCAACCAACAACACCGGAGAAAATCAAGTATCAAACTGCACATTTCACATATGTATATTTACAGGATAAATACCTATAAACACTTGGCTCTTCCTGCTCCACTTGTCACAAGCCATAACTCCAGAAGGTACCTAATGATCACAGTTTAAAAATCAAGTTAAGAGAAAACAGCTGGATCAAGACTGAATTGTGTGTAAGGTCAAGCAATAACCACATCTAAGATAAAGACTTCCTGCTGCATTCAGGAACATCAGTTTATCCCACAAATAGGATGGTAAGTTCACAATGACTTTATTGTCATTGTAAACATATAATAAAAATTAGAAGACATCCCACGTCCACGCCATTTTCCTGCTGCGTTCGGGAACATCAGTTCATCCTACATCCACGCCAACTTCCTGCTGCATTCAGGAAAATCAATTCATCCCATGTTCACGCCAACTTCCTGCTGTGTTCAGGAACATCAATTCATCCCACGTTCACGCCAATTTCCTGCTGTGTTAAGAAACATAAGTTCCTCCTATGTCCACGCCAACTTCCTGCTGCATTCAGGAAAATCAATTCATCCCACCTTCACGCCAACTTCCTGCTGTGTTCAGGAACATCAATTTATCCCACTTCCACGCCAATTTCCTGCTGTGTTCAGGAACATCAAATCATCCCACGTCCACGCCAACGTCCTGCTGTGTTCAGGAACATCAATTTATCCCACGTCCACGCCAATTTCCTGCTGTGTTCAGGAACATCAAATCATCCCACATCCACTCCAACTTCCTGCTGTGTTCAGGAACATTAATTCATCCCACGTCCACGCCGATTTCCTGCTGTGTTCAGGAACATCAATTCATCCCACGTCCACGCCAACTTCCTGCTGTGTTCAGGAACATCAATTCATCCCACGTCCACGCCAACTTCCCGCTGCGTTCAGGAACATCAATTTATCCCACATCCACGCCAACTCCCCGCTGTGTTTAGGAACATCAATTCATCCCACGTCCACGCAACTTCCTGCTGTGTTCAGGAACATCAATTTATCCCACGTCCATGCCAACTTCCTGCTGTGTTCAGGAACATCAATTCATCCCACGTCCACACCAATTTCCTGCTGTGTTCAGGAACATCAATTCATCCCACGTCCACACCAATTTCCTGCTGTGTTCAGAAACATAAGTTCCTCCTACGTCCACGCCAACTTCCTGCTGCATTCAGGAAAATCAATTCATCCCACTTTCACGCCAATTTCCTGCTGTGTTAAGAAACATAAGTTCCTCCTATGTCCACGCCAACTTCCTGCTGCATTCAGGAAAATCAATTCATCCCACCTTCACACCAACTTCCTGCTGTGTTCAGGAACATCAATTCATCCCACGTTCACGCCAACTTCCTGCTGTGTTCAGGAACATCAATTCACCCCACGTTCACGCCAACTTCCTGCTGTGTTCAGGAGCATCAATTCATCCCACGTTCACGCCAACTTCCTGCTGTGTTCAGGAACATCAATTCATCCCACGTTCACGCCAACTTCCTGCTTTGTTCAGGAAATTCTTGTTAGATTTTACATTGAAGTAAATAAAGATCTGCCATTTCCCTAGTTTTTCAGTGATCCTGAACCTTAAACGATTACATTTGGAGGAAACCATGTAGTAACCAGTACGATCACAGGAAACAGTTATAACATGCCAATCCTGCGACTAAAAGTCTGAAAAAGGGTGAATTTATCTATTAAACTTGAATTAAACAGCAATTAACACTTTAGTTACAGTGTGCAAAATCTATCAATGTTGTCTTGACTTAGCTTCATACACTTGTGTATTAAAAAAGCTGTACAATAAAGATGTCCAGCCTCTGCACATGTATGAAAGCCACCTTCCTGATAATATTCCATAGATCAGGCACTTGATTTCATTGTTAATGGTTAATGGTTGGTAATGACTTTTACAACTGTACCTATCCATTTAGAGCTGTGACCACCTATAAGTTGGAGCAATGTCCTTCATTAGTGACTTGTGATGCAGAAAGAAGAGATACTGCAAACAAGAAGCTAAAGTCACAGTGCTGGAGCAATACAATGGCCATTCAGACAAATTATTAAGCTACTCCAAGCAGGAGCATCATTCCTAAATGCCAGAGTCTCTAAGGAATGTGTAATCATGACAGCACAGAGCTTCTTTATGCCTTCATAGCTTTTGTAAAATGTCTTTTTTTGTTTTATTTTGCAGTTGTACCTTATCATTTCCTCTCTGTAAAATGTGGAGTATTCAGGTTTCTGACCCTCCTCTATTCCACATATCGGATGCTTTCCCTTACAGTGCAACACAGCGTGTAACAAGAGTCATTCTTTTCAGGGGTGTTTCAAACCAGTTTTCTAAAACAAGGAAAAAGATGCAGTGACCTAAAAGTAAAAGCAGCCTATATATTGTCATGTTTCCCTCCTTTTCCTTCTGGCCTTGTGTTTTTAAGTTTGAGTTTCTTCCATTTTTTTCCACCAGCAGATCTTTGTGTCCTACAGATTGAGAGAATAGTCTCAAATACTCAAGTCTGTTCTTAGACCGTCTGCTATCTGGGCCTCAGATCTTTAGTCTAGATGCCGACTCTAATGCAAACCAACCTGCTCTGAACAAAAAACAAAAAAAGAAGAGAGGAGGTAGAAGGAATGGGAGATGGAGAAAAAGAGCCAGACAGGACAAAGCTGGGAGTGGGGAGAATCTGAACACAGTGTCTGTTGTGTATATGAAGGGAGGACTTGGCACAAACACTGGCCAGTCTGTAAGAGTATCCTGTGCTCTCTGCTCTATGCCTGCCTCCTCAATACTGTCTTTGTCCTCCTCCTGCGCACAGTGACACTGAGAATCCACACACAGCAACACCTGGCCCCTGCAAGACTCCGCCCCCTGTGCTTCAACAGGAGGAAGGAGGACCAAACGCAGACCAGCAGCAGAGACCACGGAAAACACCGAACTCAGCTGCACATTGTTTCATCCATCTGGCCATGTAAGTAACAATCACAGCACATGCAGCATTATATTATAGCACCGCGAACCTCTAAGATCATGGTTCCCAACATGAGGTTCATCACCACCTCAGGGGGTCTCCAAAGAGTTAAGGGGTTCGTGAGGCTTTGACTGCATGGAACCTGTTAGAGATGGAATTTATGGCTCTTTGAAGGGAGTCGGATCTTCAAAAGCTGATCCTTTGAGTCATTCAAAAGACTTGCTTGTTCTTTTTTTTTTTTTTTTTTTTTTTTTTTAATCAGGAATAACTAACTTTTTTATCAAGTAAATAATCACTGGCAGCAATTATAAGCTAAGATTTAGCTTGTTGGTGGGAATTATTCTAAAATATCGGTCATAATTTAATTTGTCTTGTGTTTTCATAACAACCATTCCATAAGGTGGCTATATATCCCCATGTTTTATATAAAAAACGTATTATGGCGATTGGGCAATTGGGCTTTGGTTGTGATTAGAGTCCTGAATATGTCAAAGATCAAAATTTATTTGGTGTCATCAGTATTTTTTATGTAGAAACAGTTATTTCGTCTGGTGACCTTCGTTGCCAAGTGTCCCATTGACCTCCATTAAAATGACCTATTTAAATTTAATGTCATTACAGTTTAAAATGATTCGTTCTTTAATGTCAACATTTCATTTGGAAGAAAATTAGTGATATGTGACTTTTTTTAACTTCATTTCACCAAATTCAACTGGTTCGTCATTGAAGCAAGAAATCCTTGACAGATATATAATAGAGCTGTGGGACCACCAGGGGATTTTTGTTTTTATGTATATGTAAAATAAATTTCTAATCAAAATCTATTAATCATTTTTACAATGACAAATAATTTCACTCACATGCAAAGAAATCACACTCAGCGGCCCAGGAGGTATGTTTTACCTGCTGAAACATGGCACCAACCATGAGAGAATGGTTAGAGGTAACAGGGAGAAGAATAATAAAACCCCTTTAAGATGATTCAAATGCAGGCGCACACGTTCGTCTGTCTCCTGCATTGTTTACATGCGTAATATGGTCCATTATCATAGGCCTTGTGGATCCGTCGAGCTTGATGAAATTCCACCAGAAACCACGGGGGAGTGTTGAACAGAATAGTTGACATGTTACCAGCCAAAGGAACAAACCAGAGAAGAACAGGAACAGGACGAAGCAGAAGAAGATGATGACGGCAACAACTGTAATATTATATATTAATATTATATATATCTATATCTATATCTATCTATATATATACATATATATATATATATATATATATATATATATATATATACACACTGTGGAAATTGTGGAAATTTTTGGAGACGTTGGAGGGCGTGATGTAGAACACTCGTTCCGGGGACTCCCTCGTTCTGCTGGGGGACTTTAATGCTCACGTGGACAATGACAGCAAGACCTGGAGGGGCGTGATTAGGAGGAACGGCCCCCTTAATCTAAATCTGAGTGGTCTTTTGTTGTTGAACTTCTGTGCTCGTCATGGACTGTCCATAACGAACACCTTGTTCAGACATAAGAGTGTCCACATGTGCACTTGGCACCAGGACCCTCCAGGCCGCAGTTCGATGATCAACTTTGTAGTCGTGTAGTCAGACTTGCGGCAGGTGAAGAGAGGGGCGGAGCTGTCAACTGATCACCACCTTTTGGTGAGTTGGCTCAGATTGTGGGTGATGCCGGTCAGGCCTGGCAGACCCAAACCTGTTTAGAGGGTCTGCTGGGAACGTCTGGCAGAGTCCCCTGTCAGAAAGACTTTCAACTCCCATCTGCCGCAGCCATGTCCCGGGTGAGGCGGGGGACATTGACTCTGAATGGGCTGTGTTCCATGCCTCTATTGTTGAGGCGGCCAGCCGCAGATGTGGCCGTAAGGCCGTCAGTACCTGTTGTGGCGGTAACCCCCAAACTTGTTGGTGAACACCAGCAGTAAGGAATGCCATCAAGCTAAAGAAGGAGTCCTATTGGGCCTTTTTGGCCTGTGGGACTCCAGAGGCAGCTGATGGGTATCAGCAGGCTAAGCAGAGCACAGCTAAGCAGTCGCTAAGGCAAAGATTTAGGCATAGGAGGAGTTTGGAGAGGCCATGGAGAATGACTTCCGGACAGCTTTGAGGACATTCTGGTCCACCATCCGGTGGCTTAGGATGGATGGGTGGGTGTTTCTTATGTTGTGAATGTCTGAATTATGTGCTTTTATGTACTGAGGTGTGTGTTTTTCTTTTTTTTTTTTGTATCTCTACTCGTCAGGCCCAATGTAGAGATGCCTTTTTCTTTTTTCTAGCCTCCTCCCGTTACTCTCCCTCATATTATCTTTTCCATCTGTGAAAATGGTGTGCTGCATGGCGGCTGCTGCCTCAGTCTGCCTGATCCTGTTTGTTTATATATTGTTGTCTACTCTTGGATGGGTTTGTACTGGAAAAAAATTTTGTTGCACCTGTTGCAATGACAATAAAGTTTCATTCATTCATTCATTGATTCAGGGGTGCTGGAGAGGAAGGTCCATTGGACCAGCTCTACACTCTCTTCAGGGTCTTGAAGGGGGCATGGGCATTCGCTCAACCAGTCTACATGTGGTTTGTGGACTTGAATAGGCGTTCGACTGTGTCCCCCGGGGACTCCAGTCAGGGGTACTCCGGGAATATGGAGTGCTGGACCTCCTTGTATGATCTGTCTGGTCCCTGTATGACCAGTGTCAGAGCTTGGGCCGCCTTGCGGGGAGTAAATCAGAATCATTTCCGGTGAGGGTTGGACTCCGCCAAGGCTGCCCTTTGTTACCGATTCAGTCCATAACTTTCATGGACAGAATTTCTAGGTGCAGCCGAAGTGTTGAGGGGATCCGGTTTGGTGGCCTCAGGATTGGGTCTCTGCTCTTTGTGGATGATGTGATTCAGTTGGTTTCATCTGGCCGTGATCTTCAGCTCTCACTGGAGCGATTCGCAGCCCAGTCTCTTAAAGTCTCTTAAAACAGGCAGACTTGGCAACACTGCTGTCTTTCTCTGGCCTAGTCATCTGTATCTCACCCGTTGTTTTATCTAGCTGCTTTACCTGCCTCTTAAACTCTCGTCTGTCTGCGCTGTAATGCTGCAAAGTTTACCACCAGCAGCTTCACAGACTTAGCTGGCTGAGTCAAGATGGCGCAGAGGCAAGGTGCCGTTGCAAGAACTCTCTTGTGCAATGTTTTTTTTTTTTGTTCTTTTCCTATTGTTTGTATTTGTGTATGAAGTACTCGCCATAGTAAATTATGATCATGAATCACTTTTATACATTCAGGACAAAGTTTGTGGACTCTCTAACGTAACACCTGATTTATGGTGTAACGGTTTTAATGTTTGCCCCACTCGATGAAGTGGAGGCCAGGAGGCGAGCTGAGGGGGACATGAGTACAGTGAGGGGACTGGACGAAGACACTGCCATGTAGGCCGCCAACCTGATACCTACAGCGGAGTTAGCTGCAGGTTTCCAGCATTGGAAACGCCGGCACAGAGGAAAGCGAGGAGGACTGCTGGTTAAACTGTGTGGCCTTCTATCTAAGATCCCTCTGCCGTCCCTTTACTTGGTGAATGTCCAGTCCTTGCCAAACAAGACGGACGATCTGCTGAGCCGCATTCAGACCCAGCAGATAAAGCCAATAATACGTACTGTCCAGTGCTGGACTAAAGACAGCGGAATTCAATTACAAGGTTGTTTCGATGCCACGGATTGGTCTGTCTTCCAGTCAGAAGACCTTGATGAATACTGTGATGTGGTGACTGGGTACATAAACTTTTGTGTTGACCACTGTACCCCACGGAAGGTTATTAAAAAACATCCCAGTCAAAAACCTTGGATTACCTCTGATGTGAGAATGAAATTAAAGGAACGAGCTGTGGCTTTTAAATCTGGTGATACTGCTGCCTATAAGCAAGCCAGATATTCTTTAGAGTGGTCTATCAAAGCCGCAAAGCAGTCCTACGGAGACAAGATAGAAGAATATTTTAAAGGACAACCCACAGCACATGTAAATGGGACACACTATCACACACTATCACCTCCTGGAATCAGAGAGGAGAGAACATCATTGCTTTCGACCACTCACTGCCAAATGACCTCAATCAGTTCTATTGCAGATTTGAAACTGAGAATGAGTCTGCTGTCCTCTCCTCTCTCTGATGTGAGAAGAGTGATTTTATTGTCAATCAGCAGGACGTGAGGAGAGTCCTGTCCAGGACCAAGGTGAGGAAGGCCCCCGGTCCAGACGGCATTCCTCCTCGTGTTCTCAGACTGTGTTCAGAGCAACTTGCACCTGTTTTAACTCACCTTTTAACATGGCACTCAGGTACTGCACTGTTCCACTTAGTTTTAAAAAGTCTGTCATAATACCAGTGCCTAGGAAGACACCTGTGCCATGTCTTAATGACTATCGGCCAGTGGCCTTAACTTCTGTTTCAATGAAAACTTTTGAGCGACTGGTGTTGGATTATATTAAAGGACAGGTTCCTGTGTCTGTGGACCCACTGCAGTTTGCCTACAGACAAAACAAAAGTGTTGAAGATGCCATTTCTTTTGCTCTGAACTCTGTATATGAACATTTGGATAAAGGAAAATCTCATGCATAGATGCTTTTTATAGACTACAGTTCTGCTTTTAACTCTCTGGTTCCTGTGAAGCTCATTCACAAACTGAAATCTCTTGGACTTGGTGATGCCATTTGCAAATGGATTTTAAACTTTTTAACTTGCAGACCACAGAAGGTCAAACTTAATGGCTGTGTTTCTGATGAACTTTGCGTAAGCACTGGCTCCCCACAAGGTTGTATTCTAAGTCATATGTGTACTTTGTACAGTCATACTCATCCTAACAACCTGATTGTCAAGTATGCACATGATACCACTGTTATCAGTCTGATCAGTTCAAAGGACATTACAAAGCAGAGGTAGAAAATGTTGTTCGTTGGAGTGAAGAAAACAAACTTGTTCTGAACACTTCTAAAACCTGTGAACTGGTTGTTGATTTTAGTCGGTGTAAGAACAACACTCCTGTTGTCATCTACGATTCTGAGGCGCAAATGGTTGATAGATGTAAGTTTTTGGGTGTCACTCTCTCCAAAGATCTGAGCTGGCAGTCAAACACTAGTAACATTGCTAAAAAGGCTCGCCAGTGTCTCTTCTTTTTATGGAAATGAAAAGAATTCACTCAAAACAAAACTATTCTTTTAAACTTTTATTGGTGTAGTATCAAAAGTCTCCTTACCAGCTCTATCACTGTGTGGTTTTGCAGTCTCACTGTGAAAGCAAAGAAAACTTTAAACAGAGTGGTTCGCTCTAGTTACTTTTACTGCTATTTATTTATACAGTGTTTTTATTGTTTCTTAGTATTATGTGTTTTAGGATGTGTCCATGTGTTGTAATTTTAGGCTTGTGTTTCGTATGTTTTGTTTTGTCTGTTAAATGTTGACAGGGCACTTTGAAGTTCCTTGCAGCTGTTTTTTTTACAATGTGGTTTCTTTTCTGCAAATGGCAAATAAGACTGAAAACTGAAAAAACGGAGTGTATCACGTGGGATGGCTAAACTCAAATGCAATTGGTCTGCGTGTTTCCTAACCACTACCATGAAGACTGCAAAAGCTGAGCTAGTTCAAATAAAAGCACTTCATCAGATTTCATATTTTAGGTCTCGGTCCATATGGGACGGGTCCGGATCGTGGTCCGCTTGTTAATGACATCTGCCATTGACATACCATCAACTACCTCAGCCTGCTGGCAAGAAAACTATTATATAAACACAGTGAACAGTTGTTATGTTTAAACTGGATTTAATATGAAAGATTTTTTAAATTTATGCTAACTGGGTTTTTATTAAGGTTGTCAAAAATAACGTGTTAACAGTGGTAATTAATTTACACACGTGGACAAAATTGTTGGTTCCCTTCGGTTAATGAAAAAAAAAACTCACAATGGTCACACAAATAACTTGAATCTGACAAAAGTAACAATAAATAAAAATTCTATGAAATTTAACCAATGAAAGTCAGACGTTGCTTTTCAACCATGCTTTAACAGAATTATTTTAAAAAAATTAAACAGGCCTGGACAAAAATTATGGTACCACTAGAAAAATAATGTGACCAAAGGGACGTGTCAATCCAAGGTGTGTCCACTAATTAGCATCACAGGTGTCTACAAGCTTGTAACCAGTCAGTGGGCCTATATATAGGTAGTCAGGTAGTCACTGTGCTGTTTGGTGACATGGTGTGTACCACACTCAACATGGACCAGAGGAAGCAAAGGAAAGAGTTGTCTCAGGAGATTAGAAAGAAAATTATAGACCAACATGTTAAAGGTAAAGGCTATAAGACCATCTCCAAGCAGCTTAATGTTCCTGTGGCTACAGCTGCTCATATTATTCAGAAATGTAAGATCCATGGGACTGTAGCCAACCACCCTGGACATGGCCGCAGGAGGAAAACTGGTGACAAACCAAAGAGACGGATAATACGAACAGTAACAAAAGAGCCCAGAAAAACTTCTGAAGAGATTAAACTTATTATATAGATATTAACTTCAAGCTGAAGGAACATCAGTGTCAGATCGCAGCATCCGTCCTTGTTTGAGCCAAAGTGGACTTAATGGGAGATGACCAAGGAGGAACCATTGTTAAAAACAAACCATAAAAAGCCAAACTACATGCTGACAAGCCACAAAGCTTCTGGGAGAATGTCCTATGGACAGGTGAGACACAAATGGAACTTTTTACCACGACACATCAGCTCCATGTTTCCAGATGGAAAAAGGAAGCATATGAAGAAAGAACACCATCCCTACTGTAAAACATGGAGGAGGTTCTGTTATGTTCTGGGCTGCTTTGCTGCATCTGGTACAGGGTGTCTTGAATCTGTGCAGGTACAATGAAATCTCAAGACTATCAAGGATTCTAGAGAGTAATGTGCTGGCCAGTGTCAGAAAGCTTGGTCTCAGTCGCAGGTCATGGTCTTACAACAAAGACCCAAAACACAGCTAAAAACACCAAGAATGGCTAAGAGGAAAACATGGACTATTCTAAAGTGGCTTCTATGAGCCCTGACCTAAATCCTATTGAGCATCTTTGGAAGGAGCTGAAACATGGCGTCTGGAAAAGGCTCCCTTCAAACCTGAGACAACTGGAGCAGTTTGCTTATGAGGAGTGGATCAAAATACCTGCTGAGAGGTGCAGAAGTCTCATTAACAGTTACAGGAATCATTGGATTGCACTGATTTCCTGAAAAGTGCAACTAAATTTTAAGTCCAGGCCTGTTTCATTAGTTTTTTTTTTTTTTTTAAATAATTCTGTTGAAACATGGTTGAAAAGCAATGTCTGACTTTCATTGGTTAAATTTCATAGGATTTTTATTTATTATTACTTTTGTCAGATTCAAGTTATTTCTGTGACCATTGTGAGTTTTTTTTTTATTAACCGAAGTGTACTAACAATTTTGTCCACATGTGTATGTAATTAATTGTGTTTACACATTTAAATCATGCACAGCATCTGTCATTAATGATGCTGAGACATGGAGGTGTCTAGAGGCAAGATGGAACAAGCTGGTTGGGCTCTATGGATGAATTTGAGAATGTCACCCCTGTGGGGGATGAGAATGCTTTAACACCCACACTTTTCCTGGTAAGAAGTTTAATCATCCACACTTTTAAAAAGGAAAATAAAAACCTTTGTATTGTTGCAAAAACATCACTATTCCAGTTAATTCTGTCTGCTGCAGCGCACTGTTGCCACTGCCTCCTGACCCTCTCTCTCTCCTGTTGACGGCTGTCGGTGATCAGCTGATTGGCTTTTCCGTCACTAAAATCTCTCTTGTTGCATTTGTTCATCTTTCAGCTAAAATAGAAAAACTAGCAGTTCATAGTAAACCGTCACATATTTACCCCAAAGTATTGTTTTTGGACACACTAGCAATATCAGTCTCATGTCAGTCAGACCAACATTGCTGTCACATGAAGCGGAAGAATGAAACATGTTGATAACAGCAGCCAGTTTCAGCTTTCATTGTTTACCTTTATTTTTATATGACTGTTAATGAGGTTTGCTAGTGACAGAGCTTTAAAATCTACTAGCCATCAGACAGCCATGCACACATTTATGAAAACAGATCAGTTTCAGATGTCTAGTGAGAGTAAAACAGCAGAAGGAAGCAAGGAAACGTCTTTTCTAGATCACTGGTGCTGTGCAGATGTTGGAGACACAGGTCTGATCATTTAGGGGTCATGAATGTGGTGAGAGAAATTATGAACACGTTCTGAAATATAATTTAGGGGAGCTCTCCTCTCTAATAAAGTAGCTGAAAGGTGGTAGAAAGGATGCTTCAGATGTGCAGGGACGGATCTAGAAAAGTTCTGATGGGGGCCAGGCAGGGGCACTGGTCAGGAAAAGGGGGGCACAAATGAGATATGAGAGGTCTTGATTTTATGTAATATTGAACTGATTATTACAACTAAATTGATCATCTAATGTAAAAAAGCAAAGAAAAACCCAATTTAGATTTTACATAGTATTCTGAAACGTGTGTAAAATTATGATCAACCCTGGTGGGGTGCATGTAGATGCTGAACAATAGGAGGCCCAACATGGAGTTGGGAGCTCCACATGTCTGTAGTTACCAATTGATACCAAGTAGTCCATGTCTTTTACGTAGGATTTAAACCAATTAAGCGGCGGATGTTATTGTGTCACAAGCAGCACTGAGATCTAATAGAAACAAAACTGAAAATCTGCTGCTGTTTACATGGGTGTCATTAAGATGTTGATGAAGGCAGTTTCATTTAAGTGGTCCAAATCCTCAGGGAAAGACATGAAAGCAATTATGTGCTGAGAAATTATAAATCTGTTGATAAACAGGTTTTTCAGTCATTTTTTTTTTAATGGGCAGTTTGACATGGACCTGTGGTTGTTTATACTGACATGTCCAATAGCTATTTTTTAAAGAAATAGTTGTAGCCTTTAGGGTTTGTGGAAAACAAAAACCTGATAAAAGACAAACCTGAAAAGCAACCATTAATGTTGGAGAAGAGTAGAGTTGCTTTTGCAGCCGCACATGAACTTGCTTAACTGTCAGCCTCCCTGCTGGTGCGCCTCGTCTCTTATCCTTTAGCAACCATCTTCTGTTACCGGCCGGTGTGGAAACAGAGGAGCTTTCTGTGTTTTTTTAACAGAATGGAAAAGAACCAGGTTCCTTCCATCACAACAGAGACGGAGAAGGTGGCAAACAGAAGAGTGGAGGAAAAAGCAGTGAGAGAGAAGGACTTCAAGGGGTAAAGAAATAGAGAGCTGGCAGGCGGCTTTCTTCTTTTAGAAACCTGATCTGAGCAGGGAGTGGAGCAGGGCAAGATAAAAGGAGAAAAGAGCGTTGTTCAAGCTCAGCTACAGGAAAAGAACGATTAGAGCAGAGCCCGGTATCAGGTATGCAGGCCAGCACTCCCAGCCAATCACACAGAGAGTACATTAGCCCAGACGGCAGCTTGACTCCACTGCACTAACCCCTCGACCAACCTGCCCTACTCACCTCCTACCTCGGTCTCCCTGTTTCACCACTCTTTTTTATCCTTGATATAGCACTCCTCCTGTTTTTCCATTTCCTATATTCAGCCCTTTTTATCCTGTTGCTTCTCTCTTTCCCTCAGCTGTGTGGTTATATTATCAACTCTTGCAAGAAAAAGAAAGAAAAAGCAGGAATAAAATGTTCAAACTGTGAAGAATATACATAAATCTAGTTTGAAAGTATGTTAAGATCATTTTTATTATTCCAGAAGCTGCATAAATCATTATTTTTTGTATTTATATTGGCTAAAATATGTTAAACTCCTACTGTAGTGATAAAGTCAGCTTTCTTAAACTCGACATCTCTTAACATATTTGATTTAATTGTTTTTGTCCTCAGGAAGAGGTCATTGTTGTGGTTGCAGGTTGCTACACTGCCCCCAAGTGGCCCATTATCCCTAAAAGAGAAGCTTTGGGTGGATGGATTTTTTTCATCAAACATTGAACACAAGAATATCTGTTTTCTATGGAGCCCATCTGGTGACATCGATAGAAAAAAAACATTACTGGCAATAGAAAATATAACGTGTGGTCACAAGATGTTATCCCATGGCTATAACTTGATATCTAACATGAGGGAACAAGAGGATTAAGTCGTGGCCACATCATTTTGCCCATTGTCTGCACAGCGTCTCACTTTCAAACTCTTAGCATCTGAATTATGTGTCTCTAACTTCAGTTTCCTGATGTGATTCAGCAGATTGCAGGATATTGTTGAAACGACCATCTCAGTATTTATTGTCTTGGATTTTTGAGTATGATATATGTCCTCCCCAGTGCTACATCAGACCTTTGTGGGATTGGTACTTACAGTTACAAAATTTTTATTTATCTCAACATTAAAACAGAATTAAATTATTAAAAAATTACATAAATATTCACTTAACTAACACATGGCCAAAAGTTAATTATCTGGTTATTGTATAGCTAAGTAATTTTTTTAAAATAAATTTGATAATCATTTATTTTTATGAACATTCTCAAAATCTGTTATATTTGATATTGCCAAGTTGTTGTTATTTTGAACTGCCAAACCATTTATTTGTTTAATACTGCTGGCTCCTAATCACTGCAGTAGCATGCAGTAGCTGGAAAAACGTTGTATGGGTAAGACGTGTTGCAATGCTGTCTCTCCCTTTGTTAGGCTAACTGTATGGAAAAACAGCTTGTTTTGGCTTGAACTTCTTTTTAAGGTAAGTGAATAACAGCTGATCTGTGTTTGAGTTTTTGGTAGACAAAATGGTTGTTAATGTCTATGGGGGATTTTCCATCATTCCCTCTGGCCTGCTGCAGGAGAGACCGTGTCACTGGTCTAACGGTTGTTATGTGTTGTATTGTTGTGGACTGCACTTTAACTAAAGCTAAATATATGAATGACTGAATAGGAGGTTAATGGTATCTTGAAACTGTCCTAAAATACTTATTAATTGTATGTGAAAATGGAAATTAAGGTCACACTACGCCTGTGTCCCAATTCAGGGTCTGAGTGTGCAGACTACATAGACTAGAGCAGGGCTACTCAATTCGGTCCTAGGAGGGCCTCAATCCAGCAGGTTTTCCATGTATCCCTGTACCAACACACCTGAGTCAAATTAAGTGGCTCTAACAGCCAATCAGGTTCTACACAATGACTCATTAATTTGACTCAGGTGTGTTGGTGCAGGGATATATGGAAAACCTGCTGGATTGCGGCCCTCGTAGGACCGAATTGAGTAGCCCTGGGCTAGAGTGTCTCTGTAGTCTACGCACTTCGAAGTCTGCTTAACTTTTGTGAAATGGGACAGCCTACCTAGCCAAGAATAATTTCCCATATCAATGACATAGGACGCTCAATCACTTAAAGCTCTGGAATGACTCTTAGGACACTTCAGTGAACATTAACACCATATTTTTTTGTTTTGTTTTACAAAACTTTCTTAATCACAGAAAACGTACTCTTCTGAGCTCAGTTGCTGATTTCCCACCGTCTTGTGTGCAATGAATTCTGGGAGAAAAGAGGCCCCGAAGGATGCATCACCAGCATCCATTGAAGCCAAACGAAGTGTGGATTGGATTGAAGGTGGATTCAGAGGCTCCTTCAAATTCTGTGAATTGGGACAGTACCTGGTGTACCACAATGCTGTATGTAGCCAACGAATCCACACTTCGAAGTGTGCAGACCCGGAAATGGGACACAGCTTGCATTTTTTTGTATAATATTTTAAATTTATTTTAATATTACTTTAGTTGATGTTTGGTTTATTTATTATTGTTAAAAGTGTCCTAGTGACTTGAAAGTTACTCTTTTTATTTTTATTGTAGTTTTATGAATTTAAAATAAAAAGCTGGAAAACCACTGTACGCGATACAGGGAGAGACCCTGCCGCTGGTCTAACGGTGACCCTCCTGTTATCTGCAGCATAAATGTGCAGATCTAGATCCCTGACAACATTGTCTGTCAGCAACCATTCAAGAGCTGCTACACTCGCATTAATAATCCGGTGCCAAGTCGTGGCTGCAGGAGAACATCTGCCAAGCATAGTAATGTGTTGCCACCAAGCAGCAACCTCGCCTGGTAAAATGTGAAGCCTATGCAGACGTGCAAAAAAATTGCAGTTCCGCCCTCATTCACTAGGGGGCTCCAAAACAGAGCAAACACCTATAGACTCCCATGTTAAAAAGGTCAACTTCACAGCAGAAATAAACATGATTAAAACCTGGTACAAAAATCCATTTTAAGATTAAAAGGTCAAATTTACCTTCATGACAACTGTGAGGGGGGTGAATTTTTTTCTAACTCATCTGTTTGGATGTTATTTCATCTTGAAATTCGGCATAATTAGAGGTGTGTCCTTTTGATTGACATGTATCCAATATCCGCGGCAAGAAGTTAGAGTGCAGCCGTGGTTTTTAGCCGGCTAACAGCACACCTTAGCTTTAGCTTAGCCTGCCTACTTTCGTTAGCTGGTTAGGTACAGTTAGCTCTTAGCTACAGGCAGCAGCATTTGCATGACTAACCATATATTTATTAAAGTAACTGTAAGTCCTGATCTTAACAGTGACAGAAATGGAGTGGAACTGGGTGATGTGGGAATGCATTAGAGAGAATAGAGAGGTGAAACTGTAAAGGAATATACCTTCATTATATTTTTAGACAATAGATGTCTCACAAAATTCATACATAGAAAAATCACTGCCATTACCAAAGACACAAAATCAAATTCACAAAGAAAATGGCAGATATAAAAACCACAAAGCAATGACCACCCCCAACCCACCCATCCTTCTGTTTCTTTAGCTGAATATTATTATGGAAATAAACATCTGGCCTGACACAGCATGATTGAAAAATCATCTCCCAGTAAATCTGCAATAAAATCTTACTTTTCTTCAGTCATTAAAACAACAAAGCAAAGAAAAAGTCAAAGAGCCGAAGTTAAAAAAAAAACACAATTCTCAGTTTGTCGTGCTAGCTTCTTTGATTAAAGACGGAAGTGTACTTGCTTTTCATTTCTTGTACATTTTCAATGCTGCCTCATGCATTATACATTTGTTTGAAACATTGTTTGTGCACGCCCTCAAAAATTCATGCTACTCATTTACACTTATCTATATGCGAGTAACAGTTATGTATAGTATATATGCGAGTTAGAGTAGGGATAAATTTGATAGGAGCTAAGGTCACAGGGTCCAGTGATAAAAATGTTTTGAAGACTAGACACCTGTTTGGTTTAAGGTCCTTACAGACCATCTACGATGCCACTGCTGTTGTTTAAGTCTACCTTTGCCAGTTGCCTATACAAACAAAGGTTAAAAAGTAAATACATTCTCAGTCTTGAAATACTAACGATTATTTCGGTTGCTTGCAGAAACAGTAGCCCATCATTACAACTTAGGTGCATTCACACCAAGATAGTCCAAAGGACTTGGTTGGATTGGGTGGGAAATGCTGAAAAATTTAGCATCTTCTTTTGGTTTGCTTTTTATTCACACTGGTCTGGACTTGAGTGGACCAAACCACCTGCACAACATTATGCAGTTACTACAACTGCTACCTGGGGGCAGTAATAAAAGTAGGAGGAAGATGAAAACGTGCCGCATTGATTGGTTAGGACTGAAAATGAATATCCTTCAGCTTCAGTAAACAATGGAGCAATTTTATTAAAAGTAATTTGTTTTGGAACTTGGTCTTATATCTTGTCGCCTTTTCTTAACCTCAGCTGGTCTTGTGGTTTTGCCAACTGCATTTACTGTTCAGCAAATACTTTTCCATATTGAAGTCATTCTTGAGATGTTTTAGATGTCTTTGCTGGAGCTCAGCAATATTTCTATTGCCTTGTCCACTGAAATCGCCAGCGGGGTGAATTTTTTATTGCGTTTGCGACCTTCCTGCTCTGCTTCTAAACTCTTGAATGCTGCTGTTTGCACCTGTTATCAGTTGTGGCAACATTCTTAGTTGATCACCCACAAATAAAAACAAACAACACCTGCAATCTATTTGCATGTGCATGTACTTTTATGCTCTTTATCAAGGACCTTAGTAAATCAGGCAAATAGTGTTTTATTTTTAAAATCGACCCGATCCACTTTGCTTTTAATTGACTGACTTCCTGCCTCAACCATCCTCTCTGCTCTAGACTAACCAGGTTTCCAAGCATCAAAAAAAAAACAGCTGTGTATTTTTGGAGATCCCTGATTGGCTAGAGCTGCTGGTGGTAACACTCTGATTGGCTGGAGTTGTTGGTGGTAATGTTCCGATTGGCTGGAGTTGCTGGTGGTAACACTCTAATTGGCTAGAGCTACTGGCTGCAACACTCCGATTGGCTGGAGTTGCTGGCGGTAACACTCCGATTGGCTGGAGTTGCTGGCGATAACACTCCGATTGGCTGGAGTTGCTGGTGGTAACACTTTGATTGGCAAGAGCTGCTTTGCTTTGCTTTCGCACCGCTTCTGCTTTCGGTGGAACCCAGAGCTCGGGATAAAATTGAGATGCAAGGTGAATGCTGAATCATTTTTAATTCTGCCAAAACTCTGTAGTGCAGCTTTAAAAATTGTGTTAAATTTTGGTCTGCATTCAGAGTACAGTAAAGCAGTGTAGCTAGAAGTAATCCCTGTGGTACACCACAAATGATTGTGTTCATTGTGTCCCTGATCACATAACAATCCCACAACTTTTTCTCCCAACAGTGGCTGAGTTCTGTGGCCTCTCCTCATATCTCTGTACTTTTCTGTCTGGTACCTATGTTCAGTACTATGTTTGGTAAGCCTGCCATGGTAAATGAGCTGTGGGGTAATCTCATAGTCACAGAGTGCCTATTCAACTGTCAGTGGGAAAAGCCAACAGAGAGCTTCCATCTGTATTCTTTCATCTATATCCTATGAGCCTTGAAACTAATCACATCAATTCAAGCATGATGTGTCTGTGAGACGCTTCCGAGCAAGTCCTGTGAGAACAAAAGAGGATGAGGAGGGGTAAAAGTAGAGAGAAATGTGTACAGCAACTCTAATATGTCAGAAATGTAACATAAAATCAGCTATGCTGGTGAGCAAAATCACAAAAAAAACTAAATTTTTCAGAAGCATAAGCTAAAGTTGTCTTTTCATCTGCAACACTTTTTAAAAACTCAGACTTTTTTGTAACTGCAACCTTTCATACGGATGAGAAATGTCTGATGGGATCTTTGGACATAAGCTTTGTAGTCAACTTTAGAAATTAGCAGGGTATCTGTTGCTGCCCTTCATGGAAAACTGTAAATCCCACTTTGTCTCCCTCACCTCAGAATTTCTTTTTTTTTTTAAGAAAACAAAAAGTTTAAGGCCCTTTAATACACCATATAACTCCATTTAACCAAACTTTGGGTGGATCTCAGCTGTCTGCGAGTCCAAGCAATGACATAAATTATTAAAACAGGAATTCCTAAACTTTTTGTCACTGGGGTCAAATTTTTCCAGTAAAAAGTGGCCATGGGCCCATTCACATATCAACACCGTATGAGTCTAATTGATCTCTCTTTAATTTGTATTCAATAACGGAACAAAACGGACTTACAGATTAACAGGTAAAACCTTGTCCAACACATGACATCATACAATCGGATCATCACAGACTTTTTATCATGTGCGTATGAACTTGCGCAGAAAACAAGATGCCAAATATGGTAATAATTCATAAAATAAAATTAGGTTGCTGCACAAAAACTACAAATTAAATTTTATTACAAAAAAACAGGGACTTAAAAAAACTGGGAGAATGATACAGTGGTTAAATAAATACATTTAAAATGGTAAAAGTTTCTAATTAAATGAACAATTAGAATTCATAGTTTATTAATTTCAATAAAACAATATGTGTGACAACCCTCGCTACAGGCTAACTGAACATCTTCTGCTTATTGGAGTTTGTTGAATAACTGGCAAATTACCGCCACCAAGTGGTGGGATGACATATTGCAGTTGAGGGTCTCATGAATAACGGCATCTCCTTCTGTTGTTCCACGGCCCACAGGAGAAAACGTTGTCCAGAACTGAAGCCTTTAACCTTGATGCAACATCTAGAAACCAGTCTTAAAGAAACAGAAGGGGGAAAACAGAATAATAATAATAATAATAATAATGGATTAGATTTATATAGCGCTTTTCAAGGCACCCAAAGCGCTTTACATTGTGAATCCATTATTCATCCACTCCTCACTCATACCTGGTGATGGTAAGCTACGTGCGTAGCCACAGCTGCCCTGGGGCAAGCTGACGGAAACGTGGCTGCCAGTCTGCGCCTACGGCCTCTCCGACCATCACCGAACATTCATCCACACATTCATACACCAGCGATGCCAACACTGGAGGCAAGGAGGGTTAAGTGTCTTGCCCAAGGACACAACGACAGATGACTGCGGGAGCGGGAATCGAACCGCCGACCTTCCGATCATTGGACGACCTGCTCTACCGCCTGAGCCACTGCCGCCCCACTGCCGAATGAAAAAAGAAAGTAAAATTCAGCACATCTAACTCTGAGACAAGTTTGTTTACATACATAAATAATTTTATTAAACATTTTTATTCAGATAATAAACTTTCATTTTATTTACAATTTTTAAAATACATTTTTATGTATTTACTTTATCACTGCATCATTATATTAATCAAATTTCCAATTCATAGTTTTTAAAGGTTCTCTTTTTTGATGTAGTAAAATCTAATTTTTATTCTGTTTTTCATTTTTTTTTTGCTACCTTAAGAAGCACAACTGCTAAATGACTGTACCGCTGCAACACCTAAATTTCCCAGCTTGGGATGAATAAAGTACTTCTATTCTATTCTATTCTAATAATTAGCAGGTTTTCTGTTAACAATCCTGCCTTGAGACATGAATTGTTGTTTGTGAAGTTTCACATACATGATAAATAAATGTCATTGTAATGATCTCATTTTATCATGTCAGGTATTTGACACATTTAAGTTGTTAAACTGCAAGTGGGTTTGGTTTAATTATTAAATACTAATTAAACCAAGAGTGAGATCAATTAAACCAAGACAGTGTTAAGATTTGAATGGGCCCATGGGCGAGTATGTGGTGGAAAAATTGCATCAAAAAGTTTGAGAACCCCTGATTTAACTAACTGTCTTTGTTCTATTCTGTTGCGACGTTTGATGAGAATAAATCAAAATAAACCTGTTGTTTTTTTTTTTGTCTCTTCGGGGTTTCTGTTGAGAGCAAAATGGCTTCAGTTTGTATTTCACACAGAAGCATCTCCAGTTGGCTTGTGCCAGGAAGCCGTTGGCGATTTATTTTTTCTAGCCATTACAGAAGTGGATAAAATGGTCTGCTCCTCTCTACATCCTGTGTGTGTACGTCAGTCGGCTCATTTGCATGCCTGTGTAGAAATGTGCATGATCTGCTGGCTTGCGTGTTTGTGTCTGCCTGTCTGACTGTGTTGTGTTCCAGTAATGACATCGAAAGCTGGCAGGACTTTATGTCTCCCAAGCTGCATTCAGAGGGCCTAGGCAGCTTCCCTAGACTAGGTTGTTTAGAAAAATAGACTGATCCATTCAATCTGCAAACAGAAGAGCAGAACAGGCAGAAGAATGCAGGGATGCAACAAGATAAGTGAAGTGGGATGATGGAGAAGGAGGGTTATTTATGGAGAAAAGTAGTGATGTATTCCAGAGGGGCACAAAAATCAGACAAATTGAGGTCTGGGTTAGGGCAGAATTTAGTCAGATGAAGAATGATGAAGTCTGAACAGGGGTGAGACAAGTAAACACGAGGCTGAGAAGTAATGTAGAGGCTGGAAGCTGAATAGATCTGGCTGACATTCAGGCATGTGCAGTGCCAGAGGGGTGACAGGGAAGTATTGTAAATTAGCAGAAGGGGAGACATAGTGGCCAGGGACAGAGGGGCCAGTCAGACTGAGGGAGAGGGGAGCAGATTTGGCCGGTATGACTGGGAGATGATGGGGATCTTGCCCGGACAAGCTAAATAGTCTGTTAGGTTTTCATTAAGCGCAGGAGACTGGGCTGCAGACACAAAGTGAATGAAGGTTCATCACCGGGGAGAGCTTCCCTGTTACACCGACGGCACATGGATGGATTCATTGTTCTGAACTACAGTTCCAGGTCAGACTAACCCACAAAGTCCTCAAGGAGCACCAGAACAAAGGAATATCAGGTTCCTGCTGAATATACTTGCTTAGATTTAAAAGTTCTGGCAGCTTTTCCCTCTAGTAGTTACAGAGCAAATCGGGGGAGAATAAAACTGTAATGAGTCTGGAGTGAAATAAACCAACAGCAGAGCCGTGTTGACAGAGCCTGTCATGTGGAGCCAGTACAAGGTGTTACCTGAGCGGTAACCCCGTTTAATGCTGGGAATTTAATTTTCCCAGACTGTTCTAATAGAAATACATTGCAGCCCAGCCTGGGAGCATGTAGTGGTGAGATGCCTCTCTTTCTTAGGCATAAAAAAAAGAATTAAAAAAAAAAAAAAAAAACTTAAAAGGAATTTGCATCATTACCACACTATACATCTCACAAAAGTGAGTACACCCCTCACATTTCTGTAAATATTTAATTATATTTGTTCATGGGACCAGACTGCAGAAACGACACTTGGACCCAATGTAGTCTGTGTCCAGCTCATTTAATGGAGTAAATCCACCGTTATTTTCCAGCTCTGTTTAAACCCTCTTGACATGGAGTTCACCTGAGCTTAACAGGCTGCCTCTGGAATCCTCTTCCACTCCTCCATCACGGCATCACGGATGTCAGCGCCTCCTCCTTCTGCTTGAGGAGGCCCCACAGATGCTCAGTAGGGTTCAGGTCTGGAGACTTGCTTGGCCAGTCCATCACCTTTACCCGCAGCTTCTTTAGCAAGGCAGTGGTTGTCTTGGAGGTGTGTTTGGGGTCATTATCCTGTTGGAATACTGCTCTGCGGCCCAGTTTCCGAAGGCAGGGATCATGCTCTGCTTCAATATGTCACAGTACATGCTGGTATTCACGGTTTCTTCAATGAAATCCCCAGTGCCAGCAGCACTCATGCAGCCCCAGACCATGACATTCCCACCACCATGCTTGACTGTAGGTAAGACACACTGGTCTTTGTACAGCTCACCTGGTTGCCACCACACACACGACACCATCTGAACCAAATAAGTTTATCTTGGTCTCATCAGACCATAGGACATGGTTCCAGTAATCCTGGTCCTTAGTCTGTCTTTAGGAAACAGTTTGTGGGCTTTCTTGTGAATCGTCTTTAGAAGAGGCTTCCTTCTGGGACAACGGCCGTGCACACCAGTTTGATGAAATGTGTGGTGTCTGGTCTGAGCACCGTCAGGCTGAGCCCCCACCCCTTCAACCTCTGCAGCAATGCTGGCAGCACTCGCACATCTATTTTCAAAAAACAACCTCTGGATATGACACTATGCACGTGGACTTAATGTTTTCGGTCTACCATGGCGAGGCGGGTTCTGAGTGGAGCCTGTCCTGTTAAACCTCTGAATGGTCTTGGCCATCGTGCTGCAGCTCAGTTTCAGGGTGCTGGCCATCTTCTTATAGCCCAGTCCATCTTTATGTAGAGCAACTATTTTTAGATCTTCAGAGAGTTCTTTGCCATGACTTGCCATGTTGAATTTCCAGTGGCCAGTTTGAAAAAGTCTGAGAGAGATACCCACAAATTTAACACACCTGCTCCCCATTAGCACCTGAGAACTTGAAACACTAACGAGTCACATGACACCGGGGAGGTAAATGGATAATTGGGTCCAATTTGGACATTTTCACTTAGGGACTTGCCAGAGGTTTAAACATTAATGGCTGTGTGTTGAGTCATTTTGGGGGGAAAGTGGAATTACTCCATTAAACGAGCTGGACACAGGATCCTTTACATTGGGTCAAAGTGTCGTTTCTGCAGTGTTGTTCCATGAAAAGATATAATTAAATATTTGCAGCTGGTTCAAGCCTTGGCTGGGGAGAGGTTTAAACCTGGGGTGTGGTGGCCTTTCTCTGTGGAGTTTGCATGTTCTCTCCGTGTATGCGTCCTTCATTCCAGCAGAGCGGAACACAGTCTGGAGGCTGGAGGTCTAGATGTGATACAACGCTAATGAAACACACAAGAGGGGGATTTCCTTTTTTTTATTTATTCTTACACAATGCTTTTTATTGTTGTCCCAATTTCTGTGCAAACGGTCTTTATTTCCCACAACTCCTTGTCCACCTGGTTAATAGCGGTGATGGTGTCCCTCTGCACCTGCAGGACTTCCTCTGGGGGTGTTTAACATCTGTACATACACTGTGTGCAGAATTATTAGGCAAATGAGTATTTTGATCACATCATCCTCCTTATGCATGTTGTCCTACTCCAACCGGTACAGGCTTGAAAGCCTACTACCAATTAAGCATATCAGGTGATGTGCATCTCTGTAATGAGAAGGGGTGTGGTCTAATGACATCAACACCCTGTATCAGGTGTGCATAATTATTAGGCAACTTCCATTCCTTTGGCAAAATGGGTCAGAAGAGAAATTTGACGGACTCTGAAAAGTCAAAAATAGTGAGATGTCTTGCAGAGGGATGCAGCACTCTTAAAATTGCCAAGCTTTTGAGGTGTGATCATCGAACAATCAAGCGTTTCATTCAAAATAGTCAACAGAGTCGCAAGAAGCGTGTTGAAAAAACAAGGCGCAAAACAACTGCCCATGAACTGAGGAAAATCAAGCGTGAAGCTGCCAAGATACCATTGGCCACCAGTTTTGCCATATTTCAGAGCTGCAACATCACTGGAGTGCCAAGAAGCACAAGGTGTGCAATACTCAGGGACATGGCCAAGGTAAGGAAGGCTGAAAAACGACCACCACTGAACAAGACAAGACTGGGCCAAGAAATATCATGAGACTGATTTTTCTAAGGTTTTATGGACTGATGAAATGAGAGTGAGTCTTGATGGGCCAGATGGATGGGCCCGTGGCTGGATCAGTATTCATATGTGTTTCTCTTATTCTTTCTCGGCAGGAATCCGTGGATTAGAGTTCTGCTGCTGGTTGACCCCTCTTTCCAGTTCTCTCTTCCCCTAACTGGTCCAGGAAGATGGCTGTCCTTCCACCATTATATATATGTGGTGACCTTTATCCACATATACTCACCACACAGATGTGTATTCATTATCTTTAAACTAAATGATAAAAGTGCAAATTGTTTGAAAAATGAGAAGTATCCGTCTTCGATTATGTAGCAAGGATTGTCAGATATATGTTCATGTATATGTATATATATAATGTGTATATATATATATATATATATATATATATATATATATATATATATATATATATACATATAAAACAAATCACTGTACACTGACTGACCATCAGTTTCACATGATGTTGTGTAAATGGAACAGACAACAGGTGGAAATTATCTGCAATTAGCAAGACACCCCCAATAAAGGAGGGTTCTGCAGGTGGTGACCACAGACCACTTCTCAGTTCCTGCTATCTGGCTGATGTTTGGTCACTTTTGAATGCTGGCGGTGCTTTCACTCTAGTGGTAGCATGAGACAGAGTCTACAACCCACTCAAGTGGCTCAGGTAGTGCAGCTCATCCAGGATGGCTCATCAATGTGAGCTGTGGCCAGAAGGTTTGCTGTGTCTGTCAGTGTAGTGTCCAGAGCATGGAGGCACTACCAGGAGACAGGCCAGTACATCAAGAGACGTGGAGGAGGCCGTAGGAGACAACAACCCAGCAGCAGGACGCTACCTCCACCTTTGTACAAGGAGGACCAGGAGGAGCACTGCCAGAGCTCTGCAACATGACCTCCAGCAGGCCACAGATGTGCATGTGTAGCTCAACCGGTCAGAAACAGACTCCATGAGGGTGATATGAGGGCCCGACATCCATAGGTGGGGGTTGTGTTTACCAGAGAAAACACCAAGATTGGCAACTTGGCCACTGGCGCCCTGTGTTCTTCACAGATGAAGCAGGTTCACACTGAGCACATGTGATAGATGTGACTGGAGACGCCGTGGAGAACATTCTGCTGCCTGCAACATCCTCCAGCATGACCGGTTTGGCAGTGGGTCAGTAATGGTGTGGGGTGGCATTTCTTTGGGGGGGGCCGCACAGCCCTCCATGTGCTCGCCAGACTGACTGCCATTAGGTACCGAGATGAGATCCTCAGACCCCTTGTGAGACCACATGCTGGTGCGGTTGGCCCTGGGTTCCTCCTAATGCAAGACAATGATAGACCTCATGTGGCTGGAGTGTGTCAGCAGTTCCTGCAAGACGAAGCATCGATGCTATGGACTGGCCGCCCGTTCCCCAGACCTGAATCCAACTGAGCACATCTGGGACATCATGTCTGGCACCATCCACCAACGCCACGTTGCACCACAGACTGTCCAGGAGCAGGCAGATGCTTTAGTCCAGGTCTGGGAGGAGATCCCTCAGGACACCATCCGCCACCTGATCAGGAGCATGCCCAGGCGCTGTAGGGACGTCTTACAGGCACGTGGAGGCCACACACACTACTGAGCCTCATTTTGACTTGTTTTAAGGAAATTACATCAAAGTTGGATCAGACTCTAGTGTGTTTTTCCACTTTAATTTTGAGTGTGTGTTGTGGTTCCTGCTCTGGTGTGTGACAATGGTGGGCGTGCCTGTTTCGCTGGCAACTGGATCTTCACCTGCATCTGATTCTGCAATAAAGCAGCATGTATATAAGACCAGCTCAGCCTTCAGTCATTGCCAGATTGTTGATTACCCAGTGGTAACAGCTCTCGGCCTTCTCAGCATTTTTGCCTATTTTGTCCTCTTTACCTGCCTGCATCATATATTTTTGTGTTTGCTCTGAACAGAGATCCAGATCTGCTCACTCATCTGTCTGCTTGCTTGCTTGCCTGTCTGCCTGCCTGCCTGCCTATCAAGCCCTCCACATTTTGACATCCTATTCTTTATGGAAAACAAATAAACTTTCACTCTTTTTCCCAGATCTGTATCCTCGCTTGGATCCTTGGTTCTCACCCCATACACACAACAGAACAATCTGGCCAAGAATGGATCCAGTGGACGCTAACCCGGAAACCATTTCTGATCAACTACAACAAGCTCTCATTGGTCAGAATACCCGCTTAACCCGACACGAACAAATGCTCCTGACATTGGACTAGAATAACCAAACAATTCTCACCCAGCTGGCTCAATTCACTACTCATGTTGCCAGCCTGGGTCACCCACTGTCTCCTTCCAGATTATCTTCACCACGGCATGATCCTGTGGCTCCGGCAAGAGAGACGCACATCCCTGATCCCAAACCTTATGCAGGGGACCTGGGTAACTGCAGAGGTTTATTACAATGCTCACCAGAAGCTGCTCACTTATGCCAGTGACAGATCTAAGATCTCCTACATAATAGGACTCCTTGAAGGCAAAGCACTATCCTGGGCAGAATCTGCGTATAACCGGCATGGATTCAGACAGCTGTCTTATACCGCATTCATTGACAAAATGAAGAAAGTGTTTGACTCACCCAAAACAACTCATTAATCTCAGCCAAGGCAGTCAAAGTGTTGCTGAACTTGCTGTTGATTTCAGACAGTGGTCGGATTTGGGTTGGAATGATGAGGCTCTCCGTGGAATTTTTCCTTATGGTTTGAGTAGCTGACTGAAGGATGACGTCGCCACCCGGGAAGCACCGAAATCCCTGGATGAACTGGTTTCCCTCACCATTAGGATGGACAACCAGCTGAAGGAGAGAGATAGAGAGCGGAAAGTCTGACCTGGCACGTGTCCACCTAGCTCTGCCTCCAAAGCGGTTCATTCATACCCGCTCAGTGCTCCCACACAGTCAGAGGAGGAGGATGAGCACAGGCGACTGTGGTGCGGCCAAAAGATCAAGGCTGTCAGTAGCTGCAGTACTGACGATCACAAATTCCACCAACATAATCCCCTACACTAAAACACTCATTCCTGTGGCCCTGTGTGTTGTAAATTCTTCTCACTTTGTACAGACTTTAGTGGATTCTGGAGCTGAGGCTAGCTTTTTAGACAAAGAGTTTGCATCTAAGATCTAAAACTCAAATCTCTCACTCCCCCTGTGCATGCTCAGGCTTTGAGTGGCATTCTTCTTTATTCCATCACCCACCAGTCTGTTCCAATCAAACTCATAGTTTCAGACAACCATCAGGAATTTATCAGTTTCTTTGTCAACTCGCCCGATTCATTGATAGTCCTGGGACACCCCTGGTTGTCCTCACATAATCCCCACTTAGACTGGAGAATGGGGAGGATTATTAACTGGAGCACAGACCGTCATGCCTCTTGTTTTTATTCTGCCATCCCCTTGACTTCATCCATCTCTAGCCATCACCCTGAACCTCTGGATATGTCAGACATACCACCAGAATATCATGACCTCAGAGAGGTGTTTAGCAAGGAAAGGGCTCTATCTCTTCCACCCTTATGACTGCACCATAGACTTTTTCCCTGGTGACCCATTACCGACCAGCCGTCTATACAAGCTGTCCCAACCAGAAACTGAGGCCATGGAAAAATATATTTCAGATTCCCTGGCTGCAGGTCTGATTAGGCCCTCTTCATTTCCCGTGGGAGCTGGATTCTTTTTTGTCAACAAGAAAGAGGGTTCTCTCCGACCCTATATAGATTATCGTGGATTAAACGCCATAACAATTAAAAATAAATACCCCTTGCCACTTATTGAGTCCGCCTTCAACTCCCTTCATGGTTCTACTATCTTTACTAAACTGGATCTTCGTAATGCTTACCATCTGGTCAGAATAAAGGAAGGAGATGAGTGGAAAACTGCCTTCAGGACACCTCTAGGTCATTTTGAACATCGAGTCATGTCTTTCGGCCTTTGTAATGCTTTGGTTAATGATGTGCTAAGAGATTTACTGACCCACTTTCGTCTATTTAAATGATATTCTCATTTTCTCATGCAACCAGTCAGAACATGTGCGACACGTCTGACAAGTCTTCCAGTAACTACTGGAGAACCGCCTTTTCGTTGAGGCTGAGGAATGGGAGTTCCATAAAGACACAATCTCGTTTCTGGGCTATATTTTTGAAAGTGGGCAGGTCAGAACGGACCCTGAGAAGGTTAGACCTGTTGCTGATTGGCCAGTTCCCATATCTGTTAAACAACTGCAACTCTTCTTAGGTTTCACAAACTTTTACTGCTGCTTCATTCACAACTATAACCACATTGCAGCTCCCTTAATTTGACTGACACCCCCATCTGTATCATTCATTTGGTCCAAAGTGGCAGCTCAGGCTTTTTCCTAGCTAAAAGACACTTCACCACTGCTCCTGTCCTCCTTCACCCTGATCCGAACTGCCAGTTTGTCATGGAGGTAGATTCCTCTGATGTGGGAGTGGGGGCTGTGCTGTCACAGCGATCTGTAGAAACTCAAACTTCATCCGTGTGCCTTCTTTTCTTGGCGCCTAACACCTGCTGAACATAAATACCATGTCAGTGACCGGGAGCTCTTATCTAGTAAACTAGCTTTGGAGCAGTGGCATCATTAGCTAGAAGGTTCCAAGTTATCATCTGGACAGACCATAAAAACCTGGAAGTCTGCAAAGCAAATAAATCTCTGTCAAGCCCATTGGTCACTTTTTTCAACCGGTTTAACTTCACAGTATCATCCAAGAACCAGAAATCAGACTCCCTATCTCGTCAATTTGCACCTGAAAACTCTAAATCTCCTGACTTCGTCCTCTGCCTGTTCGTAGTCGGCCTTGGTCACACATCGCTCTGGACTTCGTCACTGGACTTCCTGCTTCAAGAGGTAACACCACCATTCTCACTGTTGTGGATAGCTTTTCTAAAGCTGTACATTTTATAGCCCTCTCTTAACTTTCCTCTGCCAGAGAAACAGCTGACCTGATGGTACATCATGTCTTCCAACTCCACGGCCTACCGGTGGACATAGAATCAGACAGGGGACCTCAATTCACGTCTCAGGTATGGAAGTCCTTCTGTCAATCTATTGGGGCCACTGTCAGTTTGTTGTCAGGTTTCCACTCCAAAACCAATGGCCAGGCGGAAAGAGCTAATCCGGATCTGGAGACCACCCTGCGATGTGTGGCTGGATCCAACCCTTCTCCCTGGAGTGACCATCTGGACTGGGTTGAGTACGCTCATAATTCCCTTACCTCTTCTGCTTCTGGCTTCTTCCCTTTTTGAGTGCTCCCTAGGTTACCAGCCACCACTGTTTCCAGCCCAGGAGGAGGAGGTTTTGGTACAATCTGTCCAGCTGCACATCTGCTGTTGCCGTCGGGTTTGGAGGAAGGCTGTGCCTGTTTCCCTGGCAACTGGAACTTCACCTGCATCTGATTCTGCAATCAAGCAGTGTGTATATAAGACCAGCTTAGCCTTCCAGTCATCGGCATATTGTTGATTAACCAGGGGTAACAGCTCTCAGCCTTCTCAGCATTTTTGCCTATCTTGTCCTGTTTACCTGCCTGCATCATATATTTTTGTGTTTGCTCCAATCAGAGATCCAGATCTGCCCACTTGTCTGCCTGTTTGCTTGCCTGCCTGTCTGCCTGCTTACCTGCCTGCCTATCAACCCCTCCACATCTTGGCATCCTATTCTTTATGGAAAACAAATAAACCTTCACTTCTTTCCCAGATCTGTGTCCAAGCTTGGATCCTTGGTTCTCACCCATGTGTGATTTGAAATCCAGACCTACATGGGTTAATAAATTTGATTTCCATTGATAATTTCTGTGTGATTTTGTTGTCAACACATTCAACTATGTAATTAACAAATTGTTTAATAAGAATATTTCATTAACTTATATCTAGGATGTATTATTTTATTGTTCCCTTTATTTTTTTGAGCAGTGTATATTAGTGCTGTGCCACAATTAAAATTTTTAATCGCGATTAATTGAAAACCAGGGACTTTCTTTGTCTTTCACTTGACATCATCGTCCACAAATATCAACACTCCTTAAAAGAAAGTCTGTCTATCCTGTTTTTATGAAGATCTTGTTTTTCTTTATTTTAAAACCTAAAAACAGAAATAAAAATGTGGTTCTTTAAAAATAACAAACATCCTATGGTGGCTCTTCATTAAAATATATATTAAGTTTCCTTTTTGAAAAGTCTGGTAACATTTGTGTCTCTAAAGGAGTTTTATTTAGCTGGCTGAGGGAAAAACGGCTCTTTGGATTGGAAAGGCTGCAGACCCCTGCACTAAACACATAAACAGGTTATCCAGATTTCTGGATATAAATTCTCTAAACTTTCATTCTTAGCTTGACTGTTTAGCTTCACCTCTGCACCTGCAGCCTCCGCTACCGGGAGTTAAGGGTTAACATCTCGTTTCCGGGTGTAGCGTCAGGTCTGTAGATGTAACTTTAAACATGTGTGGTATCCACAGAAAGTCCAGAATCTCAGCTACCAGCTCAGTAAAACCATTTCTATCACCAACAAACACAGCAAACACAGTTAAAACAATAATTAAAAGACCGGGGGGGGGGGGGGGGGGCTATTCCACAAAGCTGGATGAAGGGAAAGCCTGGCTTATCTTGATAAGTCTGGATCATTTAAGAGAGAGTTCTGTTCCATCAACGGGGCTTATTTGAATGCCCGCTGAGTAACCATGGTAACTGATGCACCAGGACTAGCCTGGGGGCAGGCTAATGTGTAGCTTAGCTTAGCTGTGTCTCAAAGGTATGATACAGACTCCCAAAAGAAAGTTCCACCTGGTAGAATGGTATTGAATGGATGGTATTCATTAAAACTAATTAACACCTTATTAACCCTCCCCAGGTTCAGGAACCCCGACCTCCACTGCCTCTGGTTGGCTAACACTGGGATCAGCTGAGCCCCGTCCATACAGGCCGAAGGTGTTTAAGGAGAGAGAGAGAAAGCTGGTCTAAAGAGATGGATGGAGAAAGATATAGATAGATAGAGACAGGGTTCCTTTCTGGTTACCATGGCTTGGTCTTTTATTAATGACCCTGCAGAGGGTGCACGCTTCATTCAAAGTTCATTCAGACCACCAGAACCACGGTTTTCAGGGGGAGGACCACCAGTAGCAGTGGTCTCTGACGTTGTCTTGGTATTTACAGAGCAACATATTTACAGCTCAACACGTTTAGAACAAACATTTCTTCAAAGACACCTCCCACTCTGAGACATGTTCTGGTTCTTTATTTCCACCTGCTGCAGGTTCGCTTTGCTGGTAAGATGCTGCTGCTGGTGGAACAGAGTTAATGTAGGTCACACACACGATAATATAATCACAAACTACATGTTAATTATTGGGTTATTAATAAACTGAGCAGGGCCAGTACATACAGAGACAATCAGCTGCTTTATGTAAACAGATTTATAACAAGAGGAACCAGAAACAAACCAGGATGGTGAACCAACAACTGACAGCAGTGACGTGCGGTCAAGAGAGGCGTCAGGATAAAAAAGTGCATAAAATAAATATTAATATTTTCACTGATCTGTGTTAAAAATACATTTTCAGTATGACTCTACACAAAAGTCTCTGACTGTGAGGATTTCTGGATCAGATCCAGAGCAGAAATCCCAGGTGAGGCCGTGAGCTGGCCTCCTCTGACTGGTGATCCAGAACAAACTGGGTTCATGACGTGTTTCTGGTCCTCAGCATTTCGCCAAACCAATTTTTACAGAAATATGTTCTACACCATGACTCTCCACAGTGTGTGTAATGTCTTTAATGTGTGTGTGAGAATTATTCCTGCTGATCTACAATAAAGTGCAGAGAAAAGTCAGCAGGAGAAGCAGGCAGTACTCTACCTCACCTCAAGGGGGCGTAGTTTCATGCTGGTGGATGAATAGTGAAATAAGAAGCTCTTTTCGTTCTTACAATGTAAACGTGACTCCAGAGGAGTCGGTGCCTCACCAGCCATGAACCCACCGCACGTCTCTGACCTCCATCAGCATTCTTTGTTCAGCTGCTGAGAAAATGAAGCTCTCGGTTTGCTCTCTTTTTCTGCTGCTCCTCTTTTCCACCATCCACTCGTCAGGGCTTCCTGCGTTCCTCAGGACCTCCCACATAGCCAGGCTATGTAAGCCTCGCTTGGATTAGCCTCAACTAGATGCAGCTGAAATGTGTTAGTGGAACGGCTTGAGGCTTAATTCAGAGATGATATTAGTTCAAGCGAAGATTTCCTTATGCAGCCTGGTCTTCTGTAGCTACGTTGGTGGAACTCCCCCCAGGTACACAAAGTCTGAACACACACGTAAACACAGATGATGTCTCCCCATCATTTTGGGAGCAGTTTCCCATCCAAAAATCATGATGTTCTGCCATCTGTATGAGTTTGGACAGACAAAGAGAAATGTTGGTTGTTTTTCTTCTTTTTTAAGTTCCAGACAGAAAACGTCTCTTCATGTTAATAAACCCGCTCTCTCCTGGTTACATCAGACGCACCACTGCAGCAGGGATGGGAGACATGGACGCCATGTCATCAAAGCCAGCGGCCAGCAAAAAATAAATAAAAAAATAAAAAATTACAGCCTTAACACGCGATTAAAAAAATTAACAGCATTAATTAATTGTTGTGTTAACGCATGATTAACGCATTAACGTGCCCAGCCCTATGTTTAATGGTCCCACCACACTAGGACTACTTTACTTTACAAATTTCTAAAACTACTTTACTCATTTCTAGCAAGGCTGGATTTTCCAGTAAGCATTATGGGCACGGGCCCACATGAGCAGTTTTAAGGAAAAAAAAAGGCTTTAAGTTTTAGATATGATAGCCAATAACCAATAAGAAGCACATCTATACAATTTTTAACCTTATTGGCCAAACTGTGGGAGTTGTAGTAGGTTGTGAGAATGAGTTAGAGTAAGCGAAGTGGTTTTTAAATGGAAGCGAAAACAAGGAAAGGAGGAGAGGGAGGCGTGTTAATTAAGAACTGTACCTTCTATAGACACTTTCTTCATCAAATCGAGGGAAGAAAATGAGGATGAAGTAATAGAAGACGTGGAAGGTAAGCGAGTGGTCCAGATCTGGAGGAGGCTACTGTTAGCCCTACAACAGAGTCACCTTCCAAATGGGGATAAAGCCTCTTGAGTCTGGATTACTGATTCACCATCTACAGGTAACATTTTTTGCTTCCCTTGCATGTTATTTGCATCAAAGAACAAACAGTTCATTGGTTTTTCTGACTGGAAACATCCCGAACGTGTGCATGAGAAAAGCTCAGAGCACTGCAACAGTATGCTAGCTTTACTTTGGCGCTCATCAGCCACTGGGAGCGGGAATGTGAACAAAAACTGATGCAATAGCTGGAAGGAGAGAAGCGGTGTTGGTGGTGCTCAGACAGTTGTTGCTGCAGGGCTGCCAGCTCTCAGCATTGGCCGTGAGATTCACGCATTTAAATGTGCTCTCACGCTAAACCTCCGATTTCTCACGCTGAAATACACATCAGGAGGATTCCCGGTTGGCTGCATTACTCGTGGGCCGGTGTCCCGAAACAAAAAAGAAATAAGTGGGAACGGGCCTATGATATGATCTATCTGAAAAGAATGAATAGTAGCGATGTGCAGATCAAAAGTGAAAAATCTATTCGTTCTATACCAGCATTTATATAACTAAACTTTCAGGATGTATGAACTACTTCTTCTTCTGCCTGTAGGCAAATAAGAAAAAGATGCAGCATTGCGTCACAGCAGTGGTCCAGTGATCAGTCCGACACACAGCAATGAGGGGAGATACTTCAGCTCTACAAACAGCAACGATGCAGTTTGATGTGTGAAGACAACAAACTTCATTAAACATCAGAGAATCTACCAGAACACACAAGCAGAGGTGATGAGGCAAACTAATGAGGAGTGTTGTGGAAATTTCATATTATTCCCTTTACTATATTGTGTCTACTGATCACTCTCAGGGTAAACAGATTGTTTAAGTTCTTGGTAATTAAGTTTAATACTGAGTAGCCTGTTGCTATCGTAAAAGTGGATGCATTCTTTAGAACAGTTCGCTCTGACCTGTGTGACTTATCTGATACCAGCCAGATGCCTCAGGATGACCCAGCAGGGCATCCTGCCTTAATGTCACTGGGGTTGTTTATGTGCTCAATAAGTGTCTAATCCTGTGTGAGGAACAGTCTCTTTGTTTTTATCTTACAAGATATATGATGTGCTGTGACGTGATCATTCTGCTTAAAAGATGCTACATGTGTGTCTCTTATCAGATTCTGTTCAGATCTTTAGTTTTCTTGGTTGAAATATAGATCAGGCCTTCAGTGTTTATTCTTTAAAGTAAAAATAGCACATATTTTCCCTCTTTTATAGAGCAACTGTAGAGAATATCAGATTATAGATTTCTTATGATGACTTACCTGAATTTGGAGGTTCGCTTTAAAAATCCAGCATAATAAAAGTCATACAGTCAGACTTTACTCAGATTTACTTATATTTACAGAAAGACATTGATTGTTGGAAATTTTCTCCAACAAATATGTTTAAAAAAATATGTTGAAATTTATTCTCCAGCAAATGTCACTGAGTCATGTTTTTTATTGAAGCTGCTGCCTTACTTGGAACTACCTGACTGGGAACTACCTGACTGGGAATTGCCTGACTGGGAACTACCTGACTGGGAACTGCCTGACGCGGAACTCCCTGACTGGGAACTACCTGACTGGGAACTGTCTGACTGGGAACTGCCTGACTTCTCACAACCATCAGCTGATAATTAAGCCCCCAAAAAAGCCCAAAAGCCAGTCTGACAACATTAGTAGGTGTGATTGTGTGTTTGTGATTGAGTAATGGAAAAATCTGGAATGTAGACCGCCTTGATGGACATGAAACAAAATGTACATAAGCTAGTAAGAGTTACACCACAATGTGTAGTGTGTTGCTATTGGCACCACTGACTAAGAAATGTTAGAAATCTAGTTTTACATTGTGTCATGGACAATTTTCACAATATTGCTGTGGGTAGGGGGGGGCCCTTGGATACTCTGTGCCCAGGGGCCCCTGCACTTTTAATCCGGCCCTGAATCATAGGACTACTTTACTCATTTCTAGGATTACTTTACTCATGCCTGGGACTACATTATGCATTCCTAGGATAACTTTACTCATTCCTACGTGTATTGGGCTGTTATCCTCTGATCTTCACTGAAAGTAATGTGGTTTTCTTTTAAGAGGAAATAACCATTTACATTTTCTACTGTGGTCCAGGCGAATTTACTGTGACACAGTAACACATAATAATCTTACATGTAGAACCCAAGATTATACACACACCCCTTGTAATTGTGAAGATATGCTTAATTTATTTTAAGTAATTTCAGACAGGAGGTAGAAAGAAAAGCATCGTCTAGAAGAGTTTTTTTGGAGATGAAGATATTTAGAAGAAATTGATAAAGATCTAGTATGTCTGTCCAGATTTATACTGCTTCAAACTGATGGAAATGTTGAACCTCTTATTGCTGGTTTATATCCCATCCTACACCTGCCTTCCCCTTTTCTCCATTCACTGCACTTGTTCTTCTATACCTCAAGTCTATAGTATGACTGGAAGTTAAACTTATTGGGTCAATGCAAGTAATAGGGGAAATACACTCACCAGCCACTATATTAGGTCTCCTTTTCCTTTCAGGTGTGTTATCCTGCTGGAAGTAGCATCACTGTGGTCATAAAGGGATGGACATGGTCAGCAACAATACTCAGGCAGACTGTCGTGGTTAAACCACAGTATCTAGTTATGACAGAAAAATCAGGAACGTAAATATGAATTCACAGACAAACTACAGAAAAAAATTCCCATCTTCATCTTGAGCTTGTGAAGCTCAGTGCATGACATGCAAAGCAGGGAGCTGGAAACTCACATCAGTACTGCATTAAGACATGGGTTTCTTTCACCTTTTTTGTATTGTTTGTGTCTGTTTATATATATTTATTATGTTATTGATTAGTAAAGGGACAAAACTGAACAGAAATAAATTTGGTCAAAACTGATCTCCCCCATAAAGTGGAACAAATGCCAGAGAATTTTTCCCTACACGTTTTTAGCCTTAAAAAGGTTGTTTTATGTATATTAGACCATATAAATTAAGTAAAAATGTCAAATAAAGCACTACCCCAACTAATTGTCCTCTTTTTCTTTTTTTTCCAACTCAAATCCGGTCACCCTAACTGATACCTGATTAGTCCATTTAATGAGATGTAAACTAAAATGCAATGAGTTAGTTATAAACAGCTCTGCAGATAATGTTTTCTGAAAGGTGATAGCTGACAAACCTTTAAAACCTTCTTCATTCATCAGCCAAATGTGATTATCTCTGCAGCTTTGTCTTTAAAACAAAACCCCGTCTCCCACAGAACCTGCAGATTGTGGCAAAGTGTGAAATTATTTAATAAAGGAAGGACATGTAAACCCAGCACAGCTCTTCTTATTCTTCCTCTTTAAATCCCATCGGCTCCACCATGCCACTTCCTCTCAACCTTTGTTTGTTTAATTCTGTCGGCGACACCCATCCCACACAGCGCAACATCAGATCGATCAATAACCATGCCTTCTCACACTGCCGCCATTGTTAGCGGCCTTCCAGAGTCCAGAAAGACACTGACAACCTCTGTTTGTAGCCTTTCTCTGGGCCTTGAACGGGTCATATAGTCATCTCTTTGTCCCCCCTTCCTACCCCCACCCCACCCGTATTGATGGAATCTGAAAGTAAGCAGATTTGTTACGGATATTAACAGTAGGCATTCAGAACAAAGGCACGGAGAAGCAAAGCACAAGGTTGAGAACAAACATGTCCTTTATGTCCAGTGGGGGCCGTGTTCTCAGAATGGGAGGGGGGGGTGCATGAGGAGGGGATCGGCTCATGGTACAGATGGAAATGAGGATATCTGCTCATACACACACATCAGACTGGACATATTCTACAAGACTTCACCAAACAAGCATCGAGCTCTTCAGCTACTGTAGTTTTCCCCAACACCGATAACTCATCCTTCCTTCCCTTTGACAACATCACAGGGGAACCTTATTGGTTGAAGCTGTAGGGAATCTCAGTAATGCAACACCTCTGTGGGGTCAAAGGAAAGTTGCACAGTGGTGTTCTGTGACTTTTTTCATGCTGTTAAATCGGCTTTCTTCTTCATGTGGAGTTTCTGTTAACCAGATCTTTGGTCTCTCTGCTGTCAGTGGAGCATTCAGCCATGTTCAAATTAGAGCTTTGAGCATATTTTATTAATAAGTTTGTTGAATATTAAAGATTAGAAGAATGTACATTAAAAGTATTCAGATTCATGGAATGGTTATTCATATACTCTGGTGTATGTTAGCTAAGGACAAAGAGGACATTTTTAATTATATCAGTATTTAGAGTAATCTAGTTTACTGAAAGTGAAAGGCTATATTGTTCCGGAGTTCCAAGTTAATCAAAAGTCAATAAAAATGAAGGAGAAAATTATTATACTTATATTTACTGTATACTATATTGTTATACTAATCTCATTTATATGAGACAGCACACCTTTGATTAAATTTTCAATCACAAATTAATTTTGTTTTACTTTTTGCTCCTTTTAACTTGGAAAAATTATATATATAATACACACACAAAGAGACAGACACACACACACACACACACACACACACACACACACACACATATATATGTATATATATATATATATACACACACACACACACACATATATATATATATATAGATAAAAATTTTTTTTATTTTATTTAATGCACCGGCCATTCGGGGTGACCAGAACAAAGGTCCCTCAGGACACACAGCGGCCAATGAGCCACCACCAACCCCAAAAGGCACCCACCCACCACATGCCTAGGGTGGAAGGGGAGGAGGGGGAGAAGGACAGTGGCAGAGCCCAGACCCATGGCACCCCACCCCTGGGCCCGACCAAGCATCCCCACAAGAGCATGTGATCCCTCCCCCCTAACATACTGTACACACCTATATCTTTGTCCACTCCCACTCATCCTGGAACATATTCATACACGCACACATTTAACACACACACAGCATAAACACACATAAACCTTCCAGTCTCACCTCCTGCCCCTACAGTCCCTCAAAACCCCACTCGACCCCCACCTTCAAACCCCTACACCCCTCTTGCCCCCGGCCTACCCTGGGTCCTGGGGCGGCAACCAGACATCAGGGCACACATCAACCCACCCTGTGGCAAGACACCGGGGCAGGACCACAAGGCATGGAGCTAGTTGTCAGTCCTGTTTTCACTGCAGTGTGAGCAGATGTTTGATTGTGACAGACCCATCCTGAACATCCTTTGTCCTGTATAATGAGTTCTATGCAATTTTTAAGTTGGAACAGAGATTGAATCTTTTAGCTTAGGTAATAGTCTATATATTTTTGAAAATAGCTTTGGGGCATTGAGATTCATGAATTCTGCCATTCAGCTGCAAGTTTAAGTAACTAATGGTATTTTGGTTACATACACTTTCTAAAAATTTTGTGCTACTGATTCCATATTGTGAAGTGAGTATATCAAATAAGAAGTTTCCTTTTTCTATTGCATGTTCTGTTTTATTCTTTTATTTTACTGGCAAGTCATTGTTTTCTAGATAGGAGAACCATTCTCTTTTAAACTAACTGATAAACTCAGGATCTTATACTAGATTATTATACTATGATTTATAAACAATAAGTATTAAATCTCTAGTTTCTAGTTGCTGGTTTATTGCTCTTACTTCTCAGAGTGAATGATACTGGTGCGTGATCACTAATGCTAATAGGATGGATTCTGATTTCTGACATGTCATTCATCAGCGAGCTGCTAGTTAAGAAATAATATAATCTAGAATAGGAATGGTGGACTGAAGAGAAGAAGGTGTATTCTCTTAGTGTGGAATGGTGCGAGCGCCAAGCATCACAGAGACCAAAATCCTTCATGTACTGTTTCACAGTTTCTGAGGATTTCCAGACTCGATGAGCTCCTGTGGTTCTATGTTTGTCCAGTATAATGTTAAAATCACCTCCTATAATTAGTGTGTTATCTGAGTGACCATAGAGGTGAAGAGGGAGTGAAAGAAGGAGGAGTCATCAACATATGGATCAGATGTAATAGCAATACATAACTTAACATTTTGAGTAGATATTGTAACTATTATAAATCTGGCTTCTGGATCTGTGATTATGTTATTAAAGTCAGAGTTTAACCTTCTATTAATAAGAGTTGCTGCTCCTCTCTGCCTAGAATTATAACAAAGTGAATACACGTGTGGAAACTGGGTTGTTGGAAGAAGATCTATTGTTGAGTTTGATAAATGAGTTTCCTGTAAGAGGACGATGTCTGCCTTCTTCTCCTGCAGCCGACTTAAAATTTTTAACCTCTTTTCCCTTGTATCAGCTCCACACACATTCCAAGTAACAAACCTCAGTGTGTTCATGATCCGACCACAGAAATGAGGCTACACGCATGTTACTGAAGTGAGTGTGTGCATCCCACTGCTTCTCTGTGTGCATGTGTGTCTGCCAGCTGAGTGTGTGGCATGGATCTGTGTATTAAAAGTCTGTGTGTGTGTGTTGTGCTGATGTGTGTCAGCAAATTGGGCCTGATGTTTTAGTCTGTGCATGCGCTGCGGTTCGCATTAATATGATGACGGCGGGGTTACCGTTAACCATGAAAGGGTCGGAAAAAAGAAGAGTGAGAAGTGAAAAGAGTGACAGTAATAAAGGAAACAAATAATTAAAAAACATCTATGTTCAGAACAGTGTAGTGGAGACGGGAAGAGGATTTACTGTTATCTACATGATCTTCATGGCAGTTTTATGCATTGACACGATCTAGTGAGAATATAGGAAGATTAAAGCACACCCCAACAAGTCAGTATAGCCGGGATGTTCGGGTCGCAGTACAGCTGTCCATTAATAAATAATTTATCCACCGCGATGACAGGAAAGGAAATGGTTTTCATCATTTCCTCCGGAAGCTTCAGGTGAGTATGAATGAATTTTTTCACCGTGGTCTTGGGGTCCTCCGCTATCTGCTCTTGGATCCCTGCAAATAACCAGATTCTCTCTCATGCCCCGCACCTGCTGATCGATCACCATTTCCTTTATCGTCTTATTTTCAAAATGCGAAAAGTAAGCTTTAGTCATTTATTCTGAGATCCAGCAGAGTGGGACAGACTAGAGGGATACAAGTGATGCAACACTTATGAAACACACAAGTGATGGATTTTCTTCATTTATTTATTTATTTATTCTTACACAATCCTTTTTTATTTGTCCCAGTTTCCATTAAAACAGTCTCCATTTCTTGCAGCTTCTTGTCCACCTGGTTAATAGCGGTGATGGTGTCCCTCTGCTCCTGCAGGGCTTCCTCTGAGGACACGGCTGCTGCAGTGCTGTGCTGGCCTCACCCTCTCCAACCAACCCCGCCCACCCAGCTGGCACACCCAGGAACTAGAAAAAAATATTATTTAACACGAAATAAAGCTCCCAATTTCTGTATGTATTTATCTGTACATGTTTATTTTATACAGTACATTAAAACAAAAGACTACATTACAGGCTTCATTACTGTAATTTAGCAGACGCTTTCCTCCAGAATGATCTACTGTTGGCTGCAGCATCTTGCCTAAGGCCCTAACCGGAAGGAGTCACTATTCACCCGGATTCGAACTTTGTTCTCCTGCATGGCAGACAGATGCTCTACTGATTGAGATATCCAGCTGTATGCTCCGATGCCTCTGGCATGTCTTCCTTCTGATGACAGCATCTACCACCTGCTACCACTATTCTGCCCATGTCGTGCCCACCAATTAAACATTTTTATGTTTGTTAATGTGGTCCAACAGGATATCAGTCTCACACCCCGAAAATATCCACTTCTTCCCTCTTTTTCCCTCCCAAGCCATCATGCAAGTGATGCGATGAGTATGTATCATAGGGGTTCACCTGACCTTTTATAGCCACCATGTGGGTGGGTCAAGGCTCTCCTTCATGTGCGCCCACTTTAGAGTTCATTTTGGTTTATGAACGGAAACAGCCGTGGGACATGCATGTGCATGCTTTTATAAATCTGAAAGTTGAAGTGCGCAGCATTTCCTTTTTGCGCCGCAGACGCCACCTGTAGTTTGCTTTGCTACAAAGAGTTTTATGCATAAGGCCCAAGATCTCTGTTCTATAGAACAGCTTTGGGATGTGGTGGAACGGGAGATTCTCTTCAACTTAGGCTGGGCCTTTATTTTTTTTTAGGCTACTTATCATAAAAAGTATGATACCTTTTGGTACACAAACCTGTCATGATTGATTCCGGGCTGAGTGCCGATGCCCCCTCCCTCTTGGGCCATGGTTGTCATGTCAGTCAATCATATAGTGAGAGACAGAACAAGATGGAGAACAGAAAACATAAAGGAGGTGCTGAAAAAATTTGAGACAGAAAGAGGCAAGCCCTTCAGGCAGATGCAGCTAAATGTGTTAAAATAATACACATTTTTGTTGGTAGTGGCAGAGTTTCCTCAACAGCATCAGAATCAGCCGCAGGTGATGGAGGTGGCCGACAGGTGAATGAATGAATTCACCTGTCTGAATTTATTTTTTTTAAATACCTGTCAGACCATATGCTGTACTTATTATTTCTTATTATTTTTGTGTGTGTGTCCTTTTTTATATCACCCGCGAGCTTCTGCTACTACACCTGTACTGCTGCAACAAAGCAATTTCCCTACTTAGGGACTAATAAAGTTTTCTTAATGTTACTTTTATAATAATAATAAAAATAATAACAATAATAATAATAATATTTCACTTTAAGTTGTATTCCTACAATGATATTTTTAATCATCCACATATCTCCAAGAAAAAATGGGACAGGGAGGATGACGTTGGTTTAAGTTTATGTCAGGATTATATTTTACTGTTATTTTTTCACGTTCTGTTTCTGCTACTTGTGGTTCAGAGATCCTATTGGACATGGTGATGATTGTGCTAATTGGAGATTCTCCTCAGTTGGTGGTAATTGGAGATGTCACTCACCTGGTGCTGTTTGGCTTTGCCAGCCTATATAATAGCCAGTCTGCAGTCCACAATCTCTCAGATTGTTGCCTTACTCAAGTGGTACAACACCGGCCATTAAGAGATTCTTTTGAGTTTGTGTGTACAGTCTGACTCGTAACATTTTTCCCTCTACTTCAACAGGTAGCAAAACTCTCCTCGGACCTCAGCTGTCTCCACTAGTCTCTCTGCTCCTGTTTCTGCTTGCTTCAGCCACTCCCAGCCAACCTGGACCTGCTCCAGCTCCTGGTGCACCACAGGAATCTTACATACATATGGAACCCTTCTTCTGTGATCTGGACAAGTGTAGAGGCTTTCTGCAACAATGCACCATGGTTTTTCAGCAGTGTCCAATAACATTCTCTTCTGAGCAGTCTAAGATTCTTTACATCATGGGTCGAGCACTAGCCTGGGCAGAGGCCTTTAATGCCCAGACCCAACTGTCATCTCTTACTGCTTCTCAGTTTTTTTCGGAATTCAAGACTGTTTTTGATTTAAGTGACCGTGGAGATGAGGTCTCCCAAGGTCTGCTGGGTCTTCACCAAAGAACCTGGAGCGTAGCAGACCTCTCTGTGGCTTTCCGAAGTCTTGCTTTTTACTCCGGCTGGAATGAGGAAGCACTTCAGGGAGTATTTTTGAGGGCACTATCTGACCCAATAAAGGACGAACTTGCTTTGCTTGATGCCCCAACCAGTCTAAATAACCTGGTTTCTCTCACCATCAGAATAGATAATTGGATGCACAAGAGAAGACGTGAAAGGATGTCTCGCTTGTTTCCTCCATCCCTGTCGCCTTTGATGTGCCCCTCTCCCATGTCCCGTCAGGAGGTCAGACTAGCATCAGAGGATCCGTCAGCAGATTCAGGGCAGGTCCCCATGCTGCTGGGCCACACCTGTCTCCCGCCTAAGGAGAAAAGGCAGCATCTCCAGGCTGGAGAATGCTTCTACTGTGGACAAACTGACCATGTGGTTGCAAGATGTCAAAAGCTCAAGCTGACACCAAAAGAGAAGGCTCATCAATGAAAGGGGGGGGGGTGTACTGGTGAACCAAACCGCAATTACTGAATCCCCACCCTTGCACTTGACTATTCCAGCAACACTCAGGTATTGATAATAGCTGTTAGTTTCTACAACTGCCTTCACTTCGTTGATTCTGGGGCTGAGGCCAACTTTATTTATCATGATTTTGTGACCAAGTCTAAGATTCCCATTGTTGAACTATCCAGTCCTCATATTAGTAAAGCTCTTGATTAACACAAGGGACTCACTCTACTGCTTTTGTAGACATTGTGTTGTCTGGAATCATTCATTTTCCTTCATCTCATGTGGTCTTTAGATATCCTTGGTTGAGAGCTCACAATCCACAAATTGATTGGCAGACAGGAAGAGTGGTTGGTTGGAGTTCCTCTTGTTACACATAATTTTTATGGTCAACTGTTCCCCCCTCAGTCACCAAACCAGGCAATCAATTCAAGCCACCAGACTTATCCCTTGTACCAGAGATCTATCATGATTTGGCTGAGGTTTTCAATAAAGACAGGGCTTCGGCCTGTTACCTCACAGACCATACTACTGTGCTATTGATCTGCTTCCAGGGGCCCGACTGCCTTCAAGCAAGCTATATAGTCTTTCTCGCCCTGAGCATGCAGCTATGGAAACTTATATCAAAGAGTCTCTCGCTGCTGGTATCATCAGGCCTTCGTCCTTACTGCTCAGCGCTAGTTTTTTCTTTGTGGATAAGAAGGATGACTCACTAAGGCCCTTATTGATTATAGAGGCCAAAATAACATCACAGTGAAGAATAAGTAGTAGTAGTAGTAGTAAGTGAAGGCAGTGGCGAAGTGGCTGAGACCCACAAACCAGAAACAACTTCAGAAGTTTTGGGGGTTTGCAAACTTTTACAGGAAGTTCATCAGGAATTACAGCACTATCACTAGTCCTCTAAATAAACTTACTTCCACAGTAACAACTTTCTCTTGAACTGACAAAGCAGAGAGGGCTTTTAATGAACTGAAGTCCCATTTTGTTTCTGCTCCAATCCTCACCCAGCCGGATGCCTCTCGTCAGTTCATGGTAGAGGTGGAAGCTTCTGATGTTGGGGTGCAGGCGGTGTTGTTTCAACGTTCTGAACATGACTAGAAACTTCACCCATGTGCTTTTTAGTTCAGACGGTTAACACAGGCAGAACACAACTGTGGGCAGCCATGAACTGCTGGCAATTAAGCTTGCCCTGGATGAATGGAGGCATTGGCTGGAGGGAGCCAAGTATCCATTTATTGTGTGGACCGACCACAAGAATTTATCGTACATTCAAAGTGCTAAGAGACTGAATTCCTGTCACGCCCGATGGTCGCTGTTTTTTGGTCGGTTTGACGATTGCCTACAGACTTACAGTCCTGCAATGTTAAGCCTGATGCTTTGTCCCGCATTTTCTGTCACAGAGGCTCCTGAGATTAAACCCTGTGCCTCCTTCCCATACCATTGCGAACTTTACATGGGATATAGAAGAGAAGTTGAAGGCAGTGGCGGAGTCGCACACTCTAAAAACTAATGTTTTGGATCAACAAAAAAAATTAACTCAACAGTTTGCATCAGTCTTTTTGAGTTATGACAACTTCTTATGAAATTATTTTCAACCAACGCACTACATTGAGTTAGGGAAATGATCTTTTCTTCAATAATGAGAGGTATTTTTAATTACCACTCACTCAACAATTAGTAGCATAAGCGCATGTTTTTAAGTTGAATGATCATATAAATTAAGTTTATCCAACTAGTTTTTCCACATTATTTAAAAGGAAATTTTAAGTGTCAGGAACATAAATACCGTTATTAAAAACAGAAGTTTTTAAGTTGGTTACTCGTAAAAATCAAGGTGTTCCAAAAATGTTTTCTGCATTCTTTAAAAGGAATTTTTAAGTGTTATGAACTAAATTGAACACAACATGTTAAGTTGATAACAGTAAAAAACTTGAAGTTGTTCCAATTAGATTTTCTTCAGTAGATTTGAACTTTTTCATATTTTTGTTCATCTATTAGTCTGCAAGAAATCAATTGGTTCAACAACAAAATTGTTTGGCAATTAACTTTTTTATTTTAAACTGTAGTTGTGTTGTTGAACACACAATATTTAAATCTTGAAGAAAAAAAAAAACACATTTAAAGTGCCCCACGAATTATCGGTAAACAAAACTGTCCTTATTGCTTCAAGAAATTAAGCAGTAAGCACACTCAGTCATGCTATCACAGCAAAGTTATAGGCCTTTACATATTTAAAATCACAGTGCCTAACATGTAAATCTGTTAAATTTAAAAGCATATTGTGAAACATTTTAAAATATTTTGTAATATCACAGTAAAGTTCTGCGCAAGTGCTCCTTAAACATTAACTTTTAATGACCACCAATCTTCTAAAGGTCCATTAAAAAAAAAAAAACTCTTTGAAACAACATGAAAAATCTTAACAGAATGCTTCGTCATCTATTAGTACACCTCTTTGAGGATGAAATGATGGTGTAGTATAAAAGACTGAGCTGATTCTAAGGGTAGTATAGAAGATTTTGGAATCTTCTATACTACATCTTGGACAGCTAAATACATCTTAAACAGTTGTAACCTCCTCAAAACCTGACACGAGTGATGAAACTCTCCTAAATTGTTAGACATAGTAAGCCCCCATAACATTCATTCCCAAAAATGAAAAACAGCATTCCTTGTATCTTACCCTGTAAAAGTCCCTCTGTGGACTAAAATATATATTTCTTTAAACAACATCTTTGTTTTGTCAATTGTCAATACAAGAAATACATATGAACATAACATGTCAAATGTAACTTGACAAAGTGTTTTCTGTCACACCTTCAGTTTTAAAGCCTCCTCAGTGGACTTCAAAATCCAAAACAACATAATATGATAGTACTGTGAAACATGGGGAATCTTCAGAAAATACCATTCTTGAGACTCATTACTTTTGCACTGGTTTTCAGTCCATCAAGTGCAAGGAACAGCTTCTGAAAAACTTTGAATGTGTATTTAAGTTCCTTGCGATAGCTCAAATTCAGAGCATATATTATGCCCATCAGCAAAGCACAGCACCTTGGGATATCCTTTACCTCCAGGATTTTGGTTCCCTCAACCACAATGGCTGCTGTTTTATGGTCAGATCCTGTGGTGGAGCGGTCACCGATAACAGCAATTTTCATCACTTCCCCAACAAGGCCTGCCTCAAACTCTTCTGTGTCCTTGAAAAGTAAATGAAAAGAAAGGTTAGCATGTTAAAAATAATAAATTTAATTATTACTGTAGACCTTTTAGTTATTCTTAGTGAATTAAGTTGATCAATGGAACCATTACTTATTTCAATTTTAACGCTTGCACACACACTCAAACACACACGATAATGGTAAGATAACGCATTCCTGTTTTTCTTTTACTTGAACAGCAAGTTCTAGGACCATATTGGCCTGCTTTACTAATTGATTTTTACCAGGGTTTTCAATTATTAAACATTAGATTAATTCAGGAAATTAATGAGCATGGTTGTTGGAATAAGGGCCAGCAATGGCGAAGCAAAAGGCAGTACTAAAGTATATGCTGTATAAAATGGGTCCAAGTCTGTTTCTTATTCATATGACAAGTTCACTGTGCAAAACAGATTCTAGTTTACATTAAAGGAAAGGAGCAGGTTTAATTTCCTTTTAAGATATTGGATTACTTACACTGAACTCTTTGAAAAGGTCCTCTTCCTTCTCTCCAAGGTAAATGACAAGGCAGCGGCTGGCTACTTCTCTGCGGACTTCAATTGTATTGTGCTATTTAAGAAAAAAATAAATAAAGAAAAGTATCTAAATTGATATAATCTGATTGGATGACTGCTAAAAACTTTCATTTCAAGGACAAGTTTAGATAATCATCTCACCTCAAGAAGCATGTCCTTGATCTGCCTGATTCTCACTCCTGTAGCTCCGCCTTTTGATGAAACTATGTCCATCAGCTTTGGGATGCAATGGTCAAGTCTGGCCATAAAGGTAGATTCAAGGTTTATGGTGGTTATTCTCTTGAATTCTTCATTTATCTGTACATCACATAAACAGAAGAAATAAATGGAGACAATTAGCTATAATCACTGGTTAAAATGGGATTTGACAGGTGGGGGAGCCCTAAAATTTGGGGTTGCAGTACAAAGAAAATGGCGTAAATGACTGCAAAACTTGAACTGAACAATTTATTTGATTAAGGTGGCGGAACACAGCTCTGGGGTGCTCTGGCCAATTTTAACCCCTGGCTATATTGCATTAATTCATGGTACAACACATTAAAGAGGAAATAAACTGACCCACCATTATTGTCTGGTGAAGTCAAGTGAAGTCACTCTCCATAGAGGCTATATATATATATATATATATATATATATATATATATATATATATATGTGTGTGTGTGTGTGTGAGAGAGAGAGAAATAGACTAAATGATTACTGTGATGGATTAATTATCTGCAACATGTTCAAGTAACTACATGCTGATTTTAATAAAGTTCTAAAACTGTAAGCAATGGCTGCCTAAAAATAGGAAAGTCAACCAATAAGAAAATGTAGTAAATTGGTTACCAAACAATCAATATCATGGCTTTAAATCTAAAATATAAGAGAAAAAAAAACTTACCTGAGTTGGATCAAATAATGCAGGCCAGCGCTCCATGAAGTCTCTGATTGCAGGGGCCTCATAAATGATCTCTTGCCTACGAAGAGAGAACGTCTTGGCCATTTTCTCAGCAACCACCTGGCAATTATCCCTTTTTGTCACTTCACATAAGAGGTCAACTCTCTCTTTCTCCAAACTTTCACTAGTTTCACCTTGAGGATGAGGAGGTAAGTAATTTACTTCAGCCTTTTTAGGCTTTTTAACGTTTTTAGCAGGAGCCTGCTCATGTGCTGGTTTCCTCTTGAGTGAGTTCACTTCAATTTCTGGAAAGCCAAGACCTCGACGTTTGGATCTGAAATTGTTCATTTTATATTTGAGTCGCTGGATCCATCCATAGCATCCATTGAACGATCCTGGTTCTTTTAGGCAGGGATGTTTTTTGGTCAGGGCCTCTGCTACTTGACTTAGTTGTGCGCTTGATGGATAAGCTGTGTACTCATAAATGACCTCAGCTAATCTTCCAAGAATGTCTGGAAGTAGGGAGATGAGATCTTTGGTGCCAAAAAGAGTCCCAGAGCAAGTGAACTTTTCATTGCCTGACTGAAGCAGTATCTCTGTACTGGAAGAGAAACGAGGGATTGCAAATTCTGTGGGCCAACCCTTGGACCGCTGGGCTAGGCTTCCTGTCATCGGTCCTTCAGAAACAGGCAGGGTGTCATGGGAGGACACAGATGAGCAGGCATCCTCAGAAGACTAAAGAGAACTATCAATACAACTTGAGAAGGAGCCATCTACATCTGTTAAGGTCAAAGTTACTGTAGTGGGTTCCTGGATATACACAACCTTGACAGTGTCCTTATCCTTGATGTCAGTTGTCCCACTCAAGGAAAAAACATTCATTACCAAAATCAGCATCCTTGTAATGCAAACAGAAATCTTCAGAAATCCCAAATGCATCTTGAACAGCTGAACAAAGTTCTTCAACTGTTCCAGGGATTCCAAATGGTAATGTCAGTTTCCGGACATTGTGCTCTGAAATGATCACTCGGAGATGGGCTGGCTGAGACATTATTCAATCTGTAAAACACAAATGTCAGTAATAATATAATATAGTGTTTCCCTGGAGTGTTACAGGCACAATGCCAGGTCAATGCAACAAATTCTATTCTTTCTATTTTTTGTTTATTTTTAGTTGAAAACATAACCAACCAAAATAACATCCTATTTCAGCACTGTATTTGTCTTGTATGTTCATCTTAACAAAACTGTAGGCTAACAGAGCAATATCTCATCAAGAAAATGTGATGTGTTAGTTATTAGAGAACCCTGTAAGAGTTGATACAAAATTGGGCTACTGTTGGTTTATTACAGACATGACTACTGCACTTGATATGTTGGCAGTCTAAGTAACACAAATGTAACATTTCAGGGTTATGATGCATTTTCCACCAAATATGTAAGGTGTTACGCGAAAATCGAATTATGCTTTTCCTCCCCATTGCACAAATGGTAAGCCCTTTCTAGCTGAGCTGATTTGTCAAATGAAATTTTATCGTTATTATCCACTGCTATGCTAGACAAAAGAGTGGAATGGCCAAATTACACTGCTTAAGATGACTTAAGTTAGCTTGTAGTAGCGCAAGCTAACCTCTGCCAATTCATCAACTCAGGTGTAGCTTAACCTCTGTGAATCACCTATTGGTCATATCACTAAGCCCTGATTCATTGCTTAAGTAGAATATATTTGTAAATAGATGACACTCACCTTGAAAATATCCTTTATATGGTTTTTCACCCTGCAGGTCCTCAAACACAGTCTTAACTGTACGAACTTGTCAAGGCATGTTAAGTGAGGGAGGGTACTTGAAATTCTTATATACAGTGGAGAAAAAATAACTTATCAAGCCAATTTTATTAAGTTACTACAAATTGAATTTTGTTTTAAAGCAACGAACACAAAAAATTTAGTTTAATTTTTACACAATATTGCGTTGGTGTAATTGACAACATTATTATGTTAACACAACTCATGGAAATAATGTTTGCAACTTTACAGGTTTGCCTAAATTGATGAATTACATTTTTTATCTTACAACCATGCATTTAATTAAGTGGTGGTTAAAGGTCTCCTGAATTACTTTTTAGAGTGCAGATATTGGAACTGATCGCATGTTTGTTCCAACAGCCATGAGAACTCAGGTGCTTCAATGGGGACATTTGTCCCGTCCTGTTTGTCATCCTGGTGTTAATAGAACTCTCTCTTTCCTTCAGAGGACCTTTTGGTGACCCACTCTGACAGCAGATACCTGCTTTTTTGTGCTGGCATGTGCAGAGTGCAACAGAGCTAAATCCTCCCACCAACATCCAGCTGGGAGACTGCAGCCTCTACCCATACCTTATCAACCCTGGTCACACATCACCTTGGACTTTGTGACAGGTTTACCTTGGATCACTTTTCCAAGGCTACTCACTTCATAGCACTTTCTAAGCTCCCTTCTGCTCAGGAGACTGCTCAACTGCTTGTGAACCAGGTTTTCAGACTTCATGGACAGAATTTCTAGGTGCATCCGAGGTGTTGAGGGGTCCAGTTTGGTGGCCTCAGGATTGGGTCTCTGCTCGTTGCAGATGATGTGGTTCTGTTGGCTTCATTGGGCCGTGATCTCCAGCTTTTACTGGACAGATTCACAGCTGAGTGTGAAGTAGTTGAGCAGTGAACCAGCACCTCAAAATCCCAGACCATGGTTATCAACCAGACAAGGGTGGAGTGTCCTCTCCAGGTCACAGATGAGGTCTTACCTCAAGTGGAGGAGTTCAAGTATCTTGGGGTCTTGCTCATGAGTGACGGAAGGATGCAGCAGGAGATCAACAGGCGGTTCGGTGCGGGGTTTGCAGCGATGCAAACTGTGTATCGGCCTGTAGTGATGAAGATCAATTTACCAATCGAACTATGCACTCATGGTCGCAGCTGTGCATAGTGACCAAAAGAATGAGATTGGGAATGTAAGCAGCTAAAATGAGTTTCCTCCACAGGGTGGCTGGGCTCTGCCTTAGAGATAGGGTAAGAAGCTCGGTGATCCAGGTGGGGCTCAGAGTAAAGTCACTCCTCCACATCGAGAAGGCCCAGATGAGGTGGCTCGGGCATCTAGTCAGGATGCCTCCTGGATGTCTCCCACCAGCAGGAGACCCCAGGGAAAACCCAGGACACGATGGAGGGATTACATCTCTCTGCTGGCCTGGGAAGACCTTCAGGATCCCTTAGGATGAGCTGGTAAAAAAAATGTATTGAATGGGTGTTAACTTTTAATTTTCTTTCTGCCTGCCACGGGGACAGATAAAAATTATCAAGAACACTATAATCTGGTAAAGAACATCTTTACCCTGTGTATAATATTTATGTGTGCATGGTCCCTGACAAAAAGAACAAATAAATTAAAAATAAATTATATATATTATATATTATTATTATATATGTACATTTATATACTTTTAAAAATATTTAAAAAAAAACAGTGTACAGCATGAAAATGCTTCTTTAAAGACCCTTTGTGTGCTCTGTCTGTGCTTTGTGTGCTACCTGTGCTATCTGTTAAATTTTAAAAAATGATCTGCTAACTTTGTGTGCTGTCACTTTGTTTGCTCTATTGTTCGGTAGACTATAATTATTTTTCTAAATGAATCGAAATAAACCTTTCTGAGCTATCTCTAAAACTTTGTTTTGGTAAATAATACCAAAAGAGTTTGTAATCTCATTAATGTTTCAAATTTGGACCATTTCACTAATATTTGTATTTTATTAACTCTTATCTCAAACATTTGTCAGAGCACTACAGCTTTTGCTATTTGGAACTTCCTCCACCAGACTTAAGTCCCATCACCATCTAAAGTAAAGCAACCCTAAAGCATGATACTGCCACCAACATGCTTCACTGTGGTATGGTGTTATTTTACTGATGTGTAGTGTGTCTTTCGAAACTGTAACAAAAAAAAAGTTTCCACCTTGGTCTCATCAGACCAGAACACATTTTTGTCATGATTTTGGGAGACTTGGTGTATTTATTTTTGCATATTGTAGCCAAGCTCATTTTTTAACCCTACCCAGTGGCTGTTGAACATAACCAGAACTCCCTGAAGCTCCTTCTGTGTTTCTCCGAATTCTTGGCAGTCTCCCTGACCAGTTTTGGTCTCATCCTTTTATATTTTTGTGGGAGGGGTGACCAGGTCTTTATAATACTTTCTTTATTTTTTGATGACTCTATACTGTGTTCCATTATCCAATGCTGCGTCGACTGGGAGGTTACTTTGATGCTTTAAAGATCTCTGTGAACCAGGAAGAAAATTTTCAGGAAACTACTGTAAGGACAGCTTAACTTTATCTGGAGTTAATCAGAGTCTCTTTAACTGATGGCAAGAAGAGTGAATGCTCAGATTAAACCAAAAGGCTCTTCAGCATTGTGGGAGTCTACATTTATACAAGGTTATTGTACCTTTTTTTCATTCTTTATATTTTTCCCCAAACACATTAGTTTGATATACAGTTTTAATTGTACAGGATATAGGTTATATTAAAGGTGGGAAAAGTTTTCTGGTATTTAACGGGCATGTGAATACTTTTTATATCCACTATATCTGCTGTTGTAAACAATAACATCAACAAATAAAAAAATAACATTGCAGCTGATCATCTGTAGCTCAGTCTTCTAAACATCTTAACTAGAAAGAGGATTTTAGGGACATGACACTCGTGGTGCTGCACACATGAGGCTGTACCTGGAGTCCTTACAAGCGTACCATCCCATCCAGGAATGACACATGCAGATGTCAGATTAATGAGTTTTCCAATAACCACCTAGGTCACAGAGGAGAGCTATGTTACAAGGACAGAGGTGTGTATGTGGGGATCACATGCACTTATGGGGGAGGCCTGGGTGGGCCTGGGGGTGGTGTGCCATGGGTCTGGGCTCTCCCACTGTCCTCCTCCCCCTCCTCTGGGCTCCTGGGGACTGGACCCTCAGGCTCAGGCCGCCCTGGATGAGGCCTGTGCCCCAAGACCGCGGAGGGGGGGGTCGCATTTGTACGATCTCACTCACCACTCCTCATCACTGATCACGCCATATTTCTCATCCTCTGCATGCTTTTCTTGTGAGTTAGTGTCTGGTTGTTGTTGTGCTACTTATGTGATATGTCTTTTTGATTTGGTTATTATTTAAGAACTCTTAATAACTAGCAGTTCTGTTTTTCAGTAAAAGCTGTGGGAAACTTTATGTGTTCATGTACAAGTGTAACAGTTTGTTGTCTGGTGATGGTGTGGATTGAAGGGTCGTTCTGCCCCCTCCGGTCAGGTCCAGCAAGATTACATAGATTCCATGATTCAAAGTAAATAAATAAATAAATGAATCAGATTATCAAGAGCAGCCTTTTACCCATAAGTCTCCCCTTGGCAGAGCAAATTTGTTCCACACAATACAGCAACCAGATTATCATTCTGCTGCTATGATGCTGGACAGGACAGGTTTACAAACAAAAAGAGGAGAGCTATATCAGAGGAGTCTGAGGATTTAGAAATATCAGGTTGAGTCCACATAGAGAATGTACAGTATGTTAGTGTGACTGATTAATTGTGCAATTTGTCCTAAATAAATAAATTTAGAGACTAATTCAAACATATTATCAAATGCATGAGAATGGGACCTTAAAGGTTTCCAGAGAAATTATATTTACCTGTTTCTGTTGTAGCTTACACTGGTTTACAGTGAGAAGGAATTCTCCACCCTCTTCCAGTGGTTGTGGATCAGCTGACATTTTTAGTCTGAGCCTCTGTCCAAACCAGTGTAATCCTCCTTTACGCGGACAGTAATTGTCTCTCAGTGGAGCATGATGGCTGAGCAGTACACCGAGGTCTGTCGGGCTCAGATAGGACTCTTTGTTGTTCTTTTTTCCTTCCTCTCGCTCAACCTTCCACCTGTTCTCCATCCACACTGTCAGCTTACAGTCTATTGACCTTTGACCTTGGCCAATCACAAACAGTTGGGAACCTCTTGATCACCTCTTGCCCTGTGGAGGGTGAGATGAGTGGCTTGTTTTAGGTGGGTGCACTTCAGTGTATGTTTGTGTAGCAGTCTGAACCTTCCTGACCTTTGACTAGTGGCTGTATAAGCAGCAGCCTCCCGTATGAGTCTGCATTACTTACATAATCTGTCTCTGTGTTTGCATGCATTCTGCACATTACACTCACAACAATAACTTTAGGAATTTGTCTTCAGACCACATTGTTTTCATAACATACTGGATATTATACACATACGTTAACCATAACTCCACCAACAGATCCAGATGAACTACCACCGACATTAGACCCACTGACACAAACTGTGATTTTGCTGATTTCTTTTCTATTCAAGTCCATTTTGATTTGCACTGCAACTCAGACACAGACCTTTACCTGTAACACTTAGCCAGCTGAGCTACCTGGCACCCCACTGATTTGCTTTTTTACTAAAACACTCCTGGACCCACTGAGCACCAATATGAGCAGCATTAAGCAGATGCGTGCCATACACTGATTTCTCTTTTCAGTTTTAATAAAGAACAAATCCTTTAGTTGCCTCTGGGGGGGTTTGTGATTTTACCAGCAGCATTGATAATTTTACTGAGATATTCTCAGGAATTACAGTCTGTCCGTCCTCTGTGGTGTGCAGCGGGATGTAATGATGAATGACTTTGGCCATTAAAAATTCCCTAGTGCTCCTCTTTCCTTTAGCACCACAACCAAAGTTGCCATTTACCCATTAAAAATTCACATCATCTACTACAGAGATGTTAAACTCCGGTCCTCTAGTGCCACTGTCCTAAGATCTTTCTTTTTTTTGATTCAAATTAATGGGTCACTGTGCAGAAAGTGAAAACAAGCTGTTGGATCCATTTAATTTGAATCAGGTGTGTTGCACATCTGCAGAACAATGGCTCTCAAGGATCAGAATTTTAGATATCTGCTTTAGTTTGGGGCATACCATGTAGTGCATGGTGGGCGAGGCTGCTCATGTGTGCCTTGCCACTTTGGCCACCCTGGATGGGCCTGATGGGGTCAGTGACTGTGGTGGGCTCTGGCTGGGGCCTTCCTCGTGCAGCCCTCTGGGTGGGCCCAGGGTGGTCTCTGTGGTGGGGTGGCTTGGGTTTGTGCTCCCGGATTGTTGCTGATGGGCCGGGTCTCTGGGCCTCCCTAGTCTGTCTTTAGCCTTCACAGAGGGGTGGTCACATTTTCAGATCACACTCATCTCTGATCACTCCTCATTCCTCATCTTCTGCATGCTGACACAGTCACTGAGGTGTCTGATGCTGAAGGACTACAACCAGAAAATGTGGATGTAAATATCCACTCTCCGTCCACTTTATCAGTTCCACCAGTTCAACTGCTGTTAACACTGATATCTAACCAGCTAATCACATGACAGCATGTAGACATATGGTGAAGACGACTTGCTGAACTTTAATCTGAGCATCAGAATGAAGAAGAAAGGGGATCTTTGAATGTGGCATGGTTGTTGGTCTGAGTATTCACTGGGATTTTCACACACAGCCATCTCTACAATTTCTAGAGAATGGTCTGAAGAACAGAAAATATCCAGAGCAGCCACCAGATCTCAGTCCAGTAGAGCAGCTTTGGGATGTGGTGGAACGGGAGATTCTCATCATGGATGCAGCCGACAAACCTGCAGCAACTGTGTGATGCTGTCATGTTAATATGGAGAAAACCTCTGAGGAAGGTTTCCACCACCTGCTTCCATCTAACCCACCCTCAGGGATTAAAGAGGTCCAACTTGATACTAGAAGGTGGTCCCGAAGAAGAGGACAACCCGGTACCAGAACGTGGTCCTGATGAAGAGGATAGTGAAAGTATATGTCTTATTTCTCAAAATTAAAATAACAGTCACTAAATAAAGTAACTTTTGGGTCATGATAGATGAGGATGTGGTCAAATACTAAACTTGACACTTCACACAGTACCTTTTATATGCAGCTTGTGAGTGTTTTAGGAAGAGAGAACCACCAAACCCATAAGACTCATCTTACTATGTCAATGAATGTCTGAAATGATGTTCTAGTTTTACTCAAATATCATAATGATTTATTATGACCTTGGGAACTGCTCTGGTGTCCATTATTTTGATTAAGCTAATTATAAATCTGTCAGAAATTTCAATAATTGTAAAGAAATACTACTAACAGAAGTTTACAGGCAATTTTTCGTTTAATCTGACCTTTTTTTAAGTCATAAGAAAGGAATATACCAAAGACTTTTGGCAGATACAGACATTGTACAACCAACAATTAGTTTAACAAACATTTAAATATTTTCTCTAATAATTTAAAGTTTATACAGATTTTGTGTAAGAATGATTTTTGGATGAAACATTAACAATGAAATTCAATGTTGTAATGTTTGTGCTATTTTTTAATATTTTTTTTTTCAAAAGATGAACCTAATGTAAAATAAGATTTTCTGCTAAATGACCAGCTCTGGTAGTTTGATGAAACATCAAAACTGACCTGAGGAGCAGAGTTTAGTGCGGGGGCCTGACCCCAGACCCCACAAAGTAAACTGTAGACATAATAGTGCCATCTGAGACTGAATGTTCACATCCACACCAAACAAGGCGGCAGGATCTGAGGTAAGACATTGATGGTGAACTGTGACTAAAAACGGCTGCACGTTGTAGGGCTCCACTCTTTTCTTGAATAACAGTTCAATAAGTGTATTTCAGTCAGATCATCCTAACATGTGGACGCAGCCTTAGACACAGAAAAGCTTAGTTTAAAATTCTGACCTACAGCTCTTTTCACACATTTAGTTTTTTTTTCTGTAGTCGGTTGTAAAATGTCTTGCTGCAGCAGGCTAAATAGAATGAAACAAAGCCTGATCAGACAGTGCTGCTGCAGTCACTCCTGCCCCCTGGTGGCCAATCCTGACACACACACACACACACACACACAAACACACACATCAGTGTTTGCACAACTTCAGAGAACATAACAGAAGTTAATTTTTTGGAGACTTACTCCAACAATAATTACAGTTCTTTATCACTGACTTTATAAAAACTGTCTGTCCACATGAATAAAACACATCCTCATAATTTCACCCGTAAAAAGATGCTGGCCCTCACAATGAAAGTAGAACCAGGACCACAAACCAAACTGCTGCCGTCTGAAGAGGGTGCCATGATGAGCCAGACACAGTCAACACCAGTCTCACTGCTGACTCTCTTCTTAACGAGATCAGCCAACAAAACTTGAGTTTTTTGAGGGAAATAATTTTGTCTTGTCCGATTGATCTTTGATATTTACGTGAGACCACAGAGAGTACTACATTAAATAATACAATACACTATACAGCACACTGTACAATAGACTATACATTATGCTACACTGTACAGTACACTACACTATAGACAACAACACACTATACAGTACACTGTACAATACTCTATACTATACAGTAGACTGTACATACTACACTATATACTATACTATACAGTACAGTGTGCACTACACTATACACTACACTACACAATACAATGTACAATACACTATCCACTACACTGTACACTACACCATACACTACACTATGCTATACACCATAAACTGCACTACACTATAGACTAAACTATAAACTAGAGAACAGTATACACTACACTAGGCGATACACTACATTATACACTACAGTTTACACTACAGTTTACACTACACTATACATTACACTACACTATACAGTAAACTGTACAATACACTATTCTATACAGTACACTGTACACTACACTACATAGAACACTGTACACTACACTTTACAGTACGCTTTACACTACACTACACAGTACACTGTATGCCTCACTATACACTACACTGCACTATACAGTACACTCTACAACACACTATGCACTACACTATACACTACACTATAAACTAGACTACAGTAGGCCATGCCCTTTCTCCTTTGAGTGGGCGGGGCTTAGGGCTAGACCGGAAGTGGTCATATGGGTCTGTTCAGGATCTCTCTCATTCAATTTTGCCCAAACAGTCCTGAGCAGCCCAAAATACGAAATTTTTCACATTCCAATGGGGGGATAGGTAAAATTTGATGAGAGAGGGCCTGGGTGACGCAGTGAGTAAATCATCCGACATTCATATACATATATACATATATATAAGGAGAGAGAGAGAGAGAGAGAATGGGTGGCGCAGTGAGTAAGTCATCCGATTTTCATATATACATATATAACAATGAGTTTACATCTACTGGCTTCATCTATTGCCCTCCACCTAGGTGTTGGAAATTGCCCTGGCCGGGATTTGAACCATGGTCTCCTGCGCGAAATTCGGATGACTTACTCTCTGCGCCATCCAGCCTCTCTCTCTCTCTCTCTCTCTCTCTCTCTCTCTCTCTCTCTCTCTCTCTATATATATATATATATATATATATATATATATATATATATATATATATATATATGTGTGTGTGTGTGTGTCTATAGATGTGTATATATGTATCTCTCTCTCTATATATGTATGTATTTATGTATCTCTCTCTCTCCATATATATATATATATATGTCTATGTATATATATATATACATATATATATTTCTATATATAATAAGTATCTCCCCCCCCTCGCTATCTCTCTCTCTATATATATACATATATATGTATATATATATGTATGTATCTCTCTCTCTCTCTCTATATATATATATATATATATATATATGTGTGTGTGTGTGTGTGTGTGTGTCTGTCTATAGATGTGTGTATATGTATCTCTCTATATATATATATGTGTGTGTATTTATGTATCTCTCTCGCTCCATATATATATATATATGTCTATGTATATATATATATATATACATATATATATATATATATATAAGTATCTCCCCCCCTCGCTATCTCTCTCTCATATATATGTATATATATATATGTATGTATCTCTCTCGCTCTCTCTCTATATATACATATATATATATATATATGTGTGTATGTATGTATCTCTCTCTCTATCTCTCTCTCTATATATATACATATATATGTATATATGTATCTCTCTCTAGAAATATATGTATACAGGGTGTGCAGAATCATTAGGCAAGTTGTATTTTTGAGGATTATTTTATTATTGAGCAACATCTATGTTCGCAATGAACACAAAAGACTCATAAATATCAAAACTGAATATTTTTGGAAGTTGGAGTGGGGCTCTTTTTAGTATTAGTATCTTAGGAGGATATCTGTGTGAGCAGGTGACTATTACTATGCATAATTATTAGGCAACTTAACAAAAAACAAATATATATCCATTTCACTCATTTATTTTCACCAGGGAAACCAATATAACAACTCAAAATTTACAAATATACATTTCTGGCATTCAAAACAAAACAAAAACAAATCAGTGACCAATATAACCACCATTCTTTGTGAGGACACTCAAAAGCCTGCCATCCATAGATTCTGTCAGTGTCTTGATCTGTTCACGATCAACATTGCGTGCAGCAGCAACCACAGCCTCCCAGACACTGTTCAGAGAGGTGTACTGTTTTCACTCCCTGTAGATCTCACATTTGATGAGGGACCACAGGTTCTCTATGGGGTTAAGATCAGGTGAACAAGGAGGCCATGTCATTATTTTGTCTTCTTTTAGACCTTTTCTGGCCAGCCACGCAGTGGAGTACTTGGATGCGTGTGATGGAGCATTGTCCTGCATGAAAATCATGTTCTTCTTGAACGAGGCTGACTTCTTCCTGTACCACTGCTTGAAGAAGGTGTCTTCCAGAAACTGGCAGTAGGACTGGGAGTTGAGCTTGACTCCATCCTCAACCCGAAAAGGTCCCACTAGCTCATCTTTGATGATACCAGCCCATACCAGTATCCCACCTCCACCTTGCTGGCGTCTGAGTCGGAGTGGAGCTCTCTGCCCTGTACTGATCCAGCCACGGGCCCATCCATCTGTTCCATCAAGACTCATCAAAAATCAGAAATGATATTTCTTGGCCCAGTCTTGACGTTTTATCTTGTGTGTCTTGTTCAGTGGTGGTCGTTTTTCAGTCTTCCTTACCTTGGTCATGTCCCTGAGTATTGCACACCTTGTGCTTCTTGGCACTCCAGTGATGTTGCAGCTCTGAAATATGGCAAAACTGGTGACCAATGGTATCTTGGCAGCTTCACGCTTGATTTTCCTCAGTTCATGGGCAGTTATTTTGCGCCTTGTTTTTTCAACACGCTTCTTGCGACCCTGTTGACTATTTTGAATGAAACGCTTGATTGTTCGATGATCACGCCTCAAAAGCTTGGCAATTTTAAAAGAGCTGCATTCCTCTGCAAGACATCTCACTATTTTTGACTTTTCAGAGTCCGTCAAATCTCTCTTCTGACCCATTTTGCCAAAAGAATGGAAGTTGCCTAATAATTATGCACACCTGATATAGGGTGTTGATGTCATTAGACCACACCCCTTCGCATTACAGAGATGCACATCACCTGATATGCTTAATTGGTAGTAGGCTTTCAAAGCATGTACCGGTTGGAGTAGAACATGATGTGATCAAAATACTCATTTGCCTAATAATTCTGCACACACTGTATATGTATCTCTCTCTCTCTCTCTCTCTCTCTCTCTCTCTCTCTCTCAATATATATATATATATATATATATATATATATATTAGGGCTGTCAATTGATTAAAAAAAATTACCTAATTAATCTCACAATTTTCTGTTATTAATCGCAATAATCATGATTACATATTGTTGCATTTTTTCAATTAAAAACACAAGACTGCAAACAAAAATAATTATGTTCATGCAGAATAAACACAAAGAATGTGCAACTGAATTCAAAGTCTGTTTTTAATATTATTCTGTAAACTTGAACAGCTTATCTCCTGTGATGTAACAATCATTCGTCATCAATGACTAATAGTCTTCTTCCTTGTATATGCTGATAGAAATAATAATCCACCCAGGCCTAAAGGGTAAAGTGCAGGAATGAAAAACTAAAAATGTTAATAAAAATAAGACATCAGCCAGCTTACAAGGCAATCCAAACTGAAAATAACTGTAATTTATAAATGAAATTAACTACAGTATGTGTCCCATAATCATGCCCTTCTTTATAAAAAAAAAAAAAAGGCAATGCAAACATAATAGAACATGGAGAAGTGTTGCTGAAAGGGCAGAATGTTGAACATTTTTCACTAGTGATATCCCTTCCTTACACTTACATGCCGGCTATTGCTTCTTTACTCGGAGCCAGTTACTGAGGCAGACCAATCTGTTAACATTATCAGGGGACAAGGAAGTTCGCTTCTTTTGAATGACATGGCCTGAGAGTGAAAACAACTGCTCACAAGGCACTGTAGTTGCAGGGGTTGACAAATACTTGCATGCAACAGACGCCAGTCTGAGATGTGCTCCTTCCCTCTTTGTAGTGGACAACCACCCATCTCCATTTTGGGCTCTGCTTTATATGCTCGACAGACTCCTCTTCTTCCTCTGTATCTGTATCTGAAGAACCCAGCAAGCTGATGGACATCCTTTTCTTCTTTGGTGATGGTTCCTCTGTTGTGTGAGCAGATGTTTGGGGTTCATGAGCCTCCCCCATCATTAGGTCATGTATTGAAGCCCACACCTCACTCCTTTCATCTTTGGGAAGACACTTCAAGTCTTTGAATCTTGCGTCATCTTCAGCCAGGTCAGGTTAGTGTTGTCCCTTCGTTGAGCTAGGTCAGTGGTAAACACCTTTTTGAATTTCACAACATAGACTGGGTCATTGTCTGAAGGCTCCATCACTCTGAACAAATGGCGCAAGGCTGGCAACACCAAGGAACAAGAGACATACTGCTCCCCGCCCAGCAGTTCAGTGACATATCTGCAATAACAAGCACAAAATGTTTTTTAAAAGTCATTTTTATTAACTACTTTTACAAAAAACTCACTACATTCCAGTCTGTGTTACCAACCTCATGTGAGGACAGAGCTAGAAAACAGATATGTAATGACAGCCAGACAGACAGACAAAGAAAGAAAGAAAGAAGGCACACACAGGAAGATAAAACCACAAATAGACCGTGTAATATACCTGCAAGGCTCAAGTAGTTCTTCCAGCTTTTGGAGTTTGGAAAGCTCCTGGTCAGTCAACATGGCAATCTTGCTCTTTTGCTGTGCCAGGGTAGTATCCAGGGGAGATTTATTTCTCTGAATCCGCTTTATCATCTCCAAGGTGGAGTTCCACCGTGTGGAAATGTCCTGGACGAGTGATTCTTCCTTAATTCCGTGTGCAATTTGCTGTTCCTTTAATTCCTGAGCGTTTGCTGGACTGTGCTTGAAGTGTCCAACGGTCACATTTGGCAAGAACACTTTCAAATCCGCTATCTTGAAGGGAAACCATAATCGTTCTCTGCAGAATGTGGGCTGTGCAGGGCAAGTGTTCGAATGGAAGCAGTCTCGCGGCTGCAACCATATTACGAGCGCTGTCAGTGCCAAGGGTAGTCAACTTCTCCTTGATGTTCCATTCGTTCGCAACTTCTAAAAAATGGTCAGCACAAGCCTCAGCATAGTGTCGTTCTTCAGTTTTTCTAACAGTTAGAGCAACGGATTGCAGAGTCCAGTGGTCTCCTGTCAGAGCGATATCACTCGCTTGTACAAACATGCTGGTCCACCGTGCCCTCTCGTCCTCATACAAAGTGTGCAGTTTCGACGTGATTGTTCCTCTGGAGGGTGGATTATAAGAGCTATCTCCAGATGCAGTGTGAATGACTTCTGTCAGACCATCATCCTCTACTATGTTAACTGGTCAACAATTTTTAGCTATCCAGGTAACCAATGAAGTGGTTATTTTTTCACTCACGGGTTTTGTTATTAGGCCTCAAATACCACACTCAAGCAGTGTTGTTTGGCGAGGTCCCGTAGAATTACATTCACTTTGATGCTTTGCTTTTAGGTGATAAGTTAGAGATGAACTACTTCAAAGCCTGCAGATTACTCTCGTTTTATTTAAAGTGCCATCTGGCAACTTCCTGAAGTGGAAGTTTCCGTCCAAAAGTCCTTGGTTGTCATCTTGACCCATATTTTAACAACTGTCTAAAGCGCGGTTTGGAGAATGCTAGCCCAGAAAGTGGAAAAAAAAGCTTCTTCTTCTTCTTCCCTTTTTTAATGGCGGGTCGCAAACAACTTTTAGGTGCATACCGCCACCTACTGTGAAAAAACTCCCTTAGCCACCACAGAAAGTAAACAAAACTGCTTTAATGTCGTTATTAATGTTTTAACGCATTATATTTTTATATTAATCTCCAAAATAAACGCGTTAAATTTGACAGCACTAGTATATATATATATATATATATATATATACATATATATATATGTATATATGTATCTCTCTCTCTTTATGTGTGTATATATATATATATATATATATATATATATGTGTGTGTGTGTGTGTGTATCTCTCTCCCTATATATGTTTATATTTGTATATATGTATCTCTCTCCTTATATAGATGTATATGTATATATGTATATATCTATCTCTCTATATGTATATGTATATATATGTGTGTATATATATATATGTATCTCTTTCTCTCTATATATATCTCTAAGTACATGTGTATTTCTCTCGCTACATGCATCTATACATATATATATGTATCTCTCTCTCTCTCTCTCTCTCTCTATATATATATATATATATATATATATGTGTGTGTGTGTGTGTGTGTGTGTGTGTGTGTGTATATTGCCATGCCTGCTCCACCTGCACCAGTACGCTCCATTTCACCAGCCTACTGATCACCGGTCCTATGACTGCATTACCTCTGTTCCATGTCATCGGATTTTACCGGCCGCCTCTCCTCATCAACTTGACAAGTCACTCCTGTCTACGTAAGCCTTCAGCACACTGCAGATCTTTGTTTTGTCGCCTGCCCTGGAACAACGAGTTGGCAGGCAGGAGTCGATGATGGCGGATTTATTAAGACATCTACAGATCCAACATCACCCGCTGTCAGCTGCTAGCAGTAGTCCGGCTCCAACTCCTGTAGCTGTTCCAGCTGCGCTAAATTGATCAACTGCCTCTCCAGTATGGCTCCCAGAGGTCTATTATGGTGATTCATCCGGCTGTGCGGGATTCCTTTTCTTTCTTACCACCCAGAGCTGCAGGATGGTGAATGTATCGCCACAGTCATCTCTCTCCTGTGAGGTTGGGCACTTTAATGGGCTACAGCGGTCTGGAGTGTAGGTGGTGAGGCTCTCTCTTCTTACACACATTTCTTAACATTGTCCTGCAGAGGAAAGGAGGTGCCGTCGGGAGAGGGGTCTGTGCATGTACTGTGGAGTCTGACTTCCGGTTACCACTCCGAGTCCATTGGACAGGCTGAGCGCACGAACCAGTTCCTGGTTCCTGCCCTGGGCGGAGTACACCCAGAATTCTCTGCGGAACGCCTCTACCAGTCTGACACCTTTCCAGTGTGTGCTGGGGCGTCAGCCCCCATTGAGTCCCTGGATCCCAGATCTGGAGGGGGGTCCAGGCCGTTGATGAGTGGTTTTGCCTGGCTGAACGGGTTTGGGAGACCACTCATGTCCAGCTGCGTCGGGCGGTTCACCATCAGAAGATCCAGGCGGATTGAAGACAGTCGGAGTCTCCAGTGTTCCGGCAAGGGGATCGGGCCTGGCTCTCCACTAGGGACCTCCATCTCCGGCTGCCTTGTCGGAAGCTGAGTCCTCGCTTCATCGGCCCCTTTAAGATCCTTCAGAGGGTCAGCGAGGTTACATATACTCTCCAACTTCCATCACACTTTCGTATCTCACCGCTTTTTCATGTCACCCTCCTCAAACCGGTGATCAGAGGTCCCCTCACTGATGCTGTTCCACCAGATGATCCTCCTCTGGCCCTGGAGGTTGAGGGGACTGTGGCACATTTGGCCCGGTCCCTGCTGGATTCCAGGCGTCACCGGGGGCGCCTTGAATTCTTGGTAGACTGGGAGGGGTATGGTTCTGAGGAGCGGAGTTGGGTCTCTTGTGGGGATGTCCTGGACCCTGATCTCATCCGGGAGTTCCACCAGGTTCATCCGAAACGCCCTGCTCCTCGGCCTAGGGGTTGTCCTCCTGGTGGGCAGCACGGCACATCGGGGGTTGCACCTCGGTGCTCCGCCTGCACCAGTACGCTCCACTTCACCAGCCTACTGATCACCGGTCCTAAGAATGCATTACCCAGGATTCCGTTGTTCCATCTCGTCGAACTTGTATACATATATATATATATATATATATATTTAACTTGTCCTGTCCAGCATTATAGCAAGCAAAATGATAATCTGGTTGCTGTATCGTGCTGAACAAATTTGTTCTGCCAAGGGGAGGCCTATGGGTAAGGCTCCTCTTTATGATTTGATTTATTTATTTATTTATTTATTTACTTTGAATCACGGAATCTATGTAATCTTGCTGGACCTGACCGGAGGGGACAGAAAAAGATGGAAAATAGCAAAAAGATGCAAAAGGGAAAGAAGAAAGGAGACAAAAACATCACAGACAGAAGGAAACAACCCTTCAATCCACACCATCACCAGACAACAAACTGTTACACCTGTACATAAACACACCAGAAATTTTCCTACAACTTTTACAAAAACAAAAGCAGAAACACACACACACACACACACACAAACAGAGCTGCTAGTCATTAAGAGTTTTTAAATAATAACCAAATCAAAAAGACATATCATGACAGTAGCATAACAGCGAGGAGATACTAACTCACAGGAAAAATAAAAAGAAGAATTATGTCTTAGTATACAAACCCACTGGACAACTCAGTGACTGTGTCAGCATGCAGAGGATGAGGAAGAGGAGTGATCAGTGATGAAGAGTGGTGAGTGAGATCGTGCAAATGCAGCCATGCCTCTAAGGAGGTCAGAGGCAGACCAGGGCAGCCCAGAGACCTGGGCCATCAGCAGCAGCCCCGGAGTACTAACCCAAGCTACTCCACCATGAAGACGACTCCAGCCCCACGCGAAGGGCGGCAGAGGAGAGCCCCAGCAAGAGCCCCCCACGGTCTTGGGGCACAGGTCCCAATGGGCCAAGATCGGCAGCCGCCGGCCCCGCCAGGGACCAACCACCCAGGGCAGCCCAAGCGAAGGGCCCAGGGACCCAGGAGCCCAGAGGCGACCGCCCCACCCCCCCAAAGACCAGGCAGGACCCCCCAGACAGCCACCCGGTGTGGGCCAGCACACACCACGATGTTCCAGCCGCAACACTCCGGGAACCAGGGTGCCATCCACCCCCTCCCCCCACCCCCCACCTACTCCAATCTGCACCCCATATAACCCCACACTCACACCCTCCCCTGTCCCGTACCCACAAGCACTCACCTGGCCACTCACATCACACATAACCCACCCACCATGCCCCGTGGAGGACACCCCAGGCAGACCGGCGGACAGCTAACCCCATGCACACTCCCCCAACCCAGCACCCACAGGGCCAGGTTGGGTCCCACCCCGGGACCCACCCCGAGGCAACCACCTCCCCCCGCTCCCTCCCCACTCCTGACTGTTTATTTAGTGTGTGTTGTGTGCAATTAAAATTGAGGGGCAGTGACCACAATGAGCCCGGAGCCGGGCCACCTAAGTGGGCCTGCCCGACATGCACCGCATGCCATGCCCCCCAGGTGTTGTTTGTGTGTTGTGTTTCTTGTGTTTTGGTGTCTCGGTGCAATTAAAACTGAGAGGCGAGTCGCCATGGGGTGCATCCAAGGAGACCACTGAATGGCCCCCTCTTCTCCACCCCGCATGGCTCCACGCCTCCCAACTCCCTACATGTGTGTGTGTGTGTGTGTGTGAGAGAGAGAGAGAGACAGAGAGAGCAGGAAATAAGAGGAGTTCAGGGATGTAAGTCCAGAGGGAAGTTTGCATCCCTCTGGATGTTGAGCCTCTAGTGGCATTAGGCACCCCCGCTCCCCAGGAGGACCCCAGGGCAAGACAGGCCAGGAGAGGCCACCCACCACGACCGGGCCACTCAGGGACCACAGCCAATGAGCCGCCACCGACCCCAGAAGGTACCCTTCCCCCCTCCACAGCCTCCCCCAAGTGCACTTTACCCCGCCCCAACCACACACAGAAACACATGCACACACCTATTTCCTTGCACACTCTCGCATGCATGCCTCCTCAGCCCCACCCAGCACACAACATACAACCCTCCCACTCTCACTCCCCAGACACACTCCCACTCATCCTAGTCCATGCATATGCACACAAACATACCCCACACCCACACAAACATCATCCAAAGCATAGACACACACACAACATACAAGCATCCTTGTCTCACACCCCAGCACCTCCCCCTATAATCCCCCGAATCCCACTCAGCCTCCTTCAAACCCCTACACCCCTCCTGTCCCCGGGCCATGCCCTGGGTCCCAGGGCGGCAACCAGACACCAAGGCATGAACCAACCAACACCATGGCACCACATCCGGGCAGCCTCAGACCCCAGGTACATTCAGACCCCACCACCCCAGAGGGAGAAGGACCACCCCCAGGCACCAGAGCCCAGAACCCCCGCCCTGCGTATCCCAGAATAGCCCGGCCCCCCGGCCCAGGACCGACACCCACCGACCCAGGCATCACCAGTGGCCTCACCCCCCACCATGAGGCGACTCCAAACGCTGGCCCCCACAGCCTCCGACAGGGCCAGACCCAGAGCCACCCCCACCGTAGAGCAGCCCAGCCCCGCACCACGGGAAACCACAAAGAACCCGCAACCATCAGTCTCTCCCGGACATTTTCCACCTACACTAAGTGATGGAACTAAGCACAGGGGACCAGAGTGAATGAGATTCAGCTAAATGGTTCTTTGCGGGGGCAGACATTGTCTCACTACTGATGTGGTCAACTAAGAGATTTCTAAACTGCTGAATACACAGATTATTTTTGGTTTTCCAGTTCACAAGGATAGTTTTCTTTGCGATGCATAATGCTGTGCGTATCATGTGTGCAGAGTTAATTGCCATATTAATGTCACCCAAGTCACCTAGCAGACATAGTGCGGGGTTTGCAGGAATATTACATTTAAACCATGTTGACATGTCCACACATACCTGAAGCCAGAACCTGCGGACAGATGTGCAGGACCACAAGGCATGGAGATAGTTGTCAGGTGTGTTTTCATTGCAGTGTGGGCAGATGTTTGATTGTGACAGACCCATCCTGAACATCCTTTGTCCTGTATAATGAGTTCTATGCAGAATTTTGAATTGTATTAGTTGCATATTTGAATTCTTAGTCATTTTAAAGGTGTTTAAACATATTTGTGACCATTTATCTTGATTAAAGTTACTGGATAAGTCACCCTCCCATTTTGAAGCTGGAAGAATGATTGACTCATCTAGTTTAGATAATAGTCTATATGTTTTTGATAATAGCTTTGAGGCATTAAGATTCATGAATTCTACCACCCTAATAGGTAGCTGTAAGTTTAATTGATTAATGGAATATTTTTACATATAATAGATTTAAGCTGGTGATATTCTCAAAAAATTTTGCGACTGATTTCAAATTGTGAAGTGAGAATATTAAAGGTCCCATATTATGCAAAATTCACTTTTTAATGGTTTTGGAACAGTCATACTGGTCCCCCCGCATGTGTAGGAGACCCGTAAGTGTGAAACTCTTTCAGGCGCTCTCTCTCCCCCCTGCTCCACCTCTAGGGAAGTAAGCGCTGAAATGAGCTTGTTTGAAAGCGTGTACGTTATGACGTCATAAGGGACAATAACCACTCCCCACAGAGCGATGGACCCGCCTACCGGCTCTCAAAGCCCGCCCTCTAAAAATCACCTAGCGCCCAGTGTTTTTCCCTCTTCGGCAACCCTCGTTAGCGGACATGGCTAAGCGACAGAAGCACTGTTCTGTTTGTGGCTGCATAAATGAACACGAAAACGTTTTTTTACTTCCATCCACTGAACCCACGAGGACTGAGTGGATTAATTTTATTTTTGGAGGAAATGTACCCGGAAAACTTCCAAAGGTTTTGCATGTCTGTGGCCAGCATTTCAAAGAGGACTGTTTCCACAACATGGGGGCATGGAAAGCAGGCTTCGCCAACCATTTGAAGCTGAAGCCAGGTTCAATACCAACTGTCCGTGACACAGCTGGAGAGGTAAGAGCTGGCAGTTATTTTATCGTTTCAGCCTTATTAGTCTGATAGCTTGAAAATATATTAGCACTGTTGTAAATGTAGCCAAGTCACTGTTTCTACTGTTTGTATCCGGTGCCATTGTGCATCAGATTGATGGGTGTAGCTAGCTGTGTTCTCCGTGCGTCGCGGTTTGGGTCGGGATATTACTATTGATTTCAGTTACCATGTAAACAGGGGTAACTGTCTGCTCATTCATGTCAACAGGTTATTCCTAATCTTTCTGCAACCTAGAATATTGACCATAACCGGAATTTTCATGGCATGTAAACATAGTATTGTTTACATTGTGAACACCTAAATTACAGTTCATGGATGTTTTTCAGATTACAGTATCTAACATTCTGTGTGTTGTGTACATACAATATGTAAATTATTTTACTTTATTGCATTTGCTGTCAAAATGTTAGTGGTCTGCAGATGTTATAGATAATAATTTGAAAAGACATTATTGTAAACTAAGTTTTCTGTAAGCAGGCCAGCACATCCACTTCATCCTCTCAGATACATGCATTAGTGGATGTTGGATGCCAGACTGACCCACTGGACAGGTTGTCTGTCTGATTTTGTGGTTGGGCAACAGAGCAATGAAGTTGGTGGTAGTTACCACATGGAGAAAGAGGGCCTGGTGAGGAGTCTGGCATTGCTGGAAGCACGTGGTGTGACTCTTGATTGCATAGTCACAGACCGTCATCCACAAATTCAGAAGTTTCTCAGGGACAGAAACATCACCCAATACTACGATGTCTGGAACATGGCAAAAGGTAAATCTCCTTATCCTCTTTTTTTATCCATATCCTCATAGTAGCTGTCACTGAAAGTGCTTTATAAACAAAGTACTTATATGTATGATTTCAAAATGTATGCAAAAAAACCTAAGATTATTTGTGTACAAACCAAAACATTGTAGAGGTATAAGTCTTTAGTATTGGATACTTTGCAGTTGATTATCATATGGTGTACTTGACTTAGGACACAGGGATGTTTTTACTATAACTTTTCTATCTTACATGGATTTTAGGAATTTCAAAAAAACAGGAGAAAATCAGTAAGCAGAAAGGGTGTGAGAAACTTCAGAAGTGGTTGAAAAGCATAAACAACCACATTTACTGGACTGCGGCTACCTCAACCACTGGGCCTGAGAGAGTGGCAAAGTGGACCTCTATCGTGAACCATGTGCAAAACATACACACACATGAGGATCCTCTTTTCCCCAAATGCCTGCATGACGCCCGGCAGACACGGGACAAGAAGAAATGGCTCCAACCAGGTACTTAAGAAACTACAACTTATTACATTAGGCCTCATTTATAAGTCATGGTCAGATAGTAACTTAGAAGCTTTCAAATTCATCATAGATAGTAATAGTGATTTTATTCTCTGTTGTATTTCAAAATATGCTTCTTTTTTTTTTGTTCATAGCAACTCCACCATTCTACAAGTTGGAAAAGTTGCTGACCAACAAAAGAACTCTGAAGGATGTTTCCAAACTGAGCCCTCACCACCAGACATCATCATTGGAGGCTTTCCACAGCGTCATTCTTCGCTTTGCCCCAAAGAATGTTGTTTTTCCATTTATTGGAATGCTTTGCAGGTAAATCAAAATTTGTTCACGGAGTCATGACAGTGGTATCATAAACTTTGCTTCATTATCGACTTACGTGCGTCTGTTTTTTTGTTTTTTTTTTCTTTTCATGTACCTCCAGACTCTACCTGGCTGCGATGTACTACAATGAAAACGCAGACCGACCACAGGCCACAACCAAGGAAGGCGATCCTCTCTTCAAGGTTCACTTTCCAAAGGCTTTGAAAGGAGAATGCAGAGTAAAACCACATAAGACAGAGCCAACATTCAGTAAGTCTTACAATTCTTTTGATCTGTCAGAAAATATTTTGAACTTGATGTTATAATTATGGCTGTCATGTCTTTTTATAAATAATGAAAATCAAAGCATAATAAAAATAACTTTTGAAAAATAAATAAATAAAAAAAATTGAACAGGATATAACAGGATGTATTTAGCACAGTTTTAGTGTTTTCCAAAAAAGAAAATTTTCAATTACAATAAAAATAAATATCATCTTTTTGCTTGTGTTTTGTGAAACAGGGTATGTTGCTGACATGATGGACCTCATATTTGAAAAAGTCCTTGTGGACACGACACCGTACACAGATGCACTCTTGTCCATCCATGTACCGGAGGACCTCACAGCCCAGTATGAGCGGCCTGAGAAGGAGGAGGTCATTGCCAGCTATGTGTCCCGATTTAATCGAGGGCCAGTTTAAATCCCACATAGTGGCCTTCTGCATCAGGGAATTCCCTGTGGATTCGCAGTACCACACAAGCTGGAATCACAACACGAATTCTTTGTCCCAGGAAGCCCCAGCACCGGCTCACAAAGCTGCGATATGCCAAATACCTGAAACGACTAAAAACAATGGACAAATTATTTATCATTTCAGAGATTTGTTTAAAATCACTTTCATTATGCTGATTGCTTTCTACATTTCCCCCGAGTTCCTGTGAGCTTTATGCACAGCTCCAGTACTTCCTGATATTCAGTAAACTCCTTTATGTCCTGTCTCTTTTTACTGGATGAACTGATAAATCCTGGTGAGTCTGACTATTTACTGAAGTCAGACTCACCAGGATTAATAAGTTCATCCAGTAATGAGAGACCAGATATGTAGGAGTCTGCTGAATATCAGGAAGGACTGGAGCTATGCATAAAGCCTTTTGTGACATTTATTTGTGTTTTTCTGTTTATTTATTTGTTTGGTTTTTGATGTGCTGGTGGGGGATATTAATAAATAATTTGAAGTGTGTCATGACTCAGATCATTAGCAATTTTTGAATGTTACTCTTTCATGTATTTGTTTCACATTTATGTCTGATGAAGCAAATAAATGAGGATTTCACAGCATTTAGAGTTTTTATTCAGGCTAATACATTTTGTGAAGTAAATCATACCGGTGTATGCCTCTGAGCTGCAAACGACCATAGTCAGCTCTGTATATTTGGCTGGCATTCTGCAGGGAGTATATGTTTAGGCAGACCGGCTCAAACCCTGGATGGTCTACCATACATGTAAGGTCTTCATCAACCTCCTGTAGCCGCCTGGTGACCTACAGAAAATAGTGATATTGTAATTTGTAAGTCGAACTATTAGCATAACTACACGAGTTAGCTCTCATATTAGTATTGGCGTTCTTACCTGTGGGATCTCCAAGCAATAAACACATTCAGCTTCTGTTGGCATGGTTTCACAGTTTCCACAGGTGCACCTATCCACAATATATTGAAAAACTTTCAGAAAGTGACACAGTATGTGTTTGTGACAGTAAAAAGCTGCCGTTAGCTACATTGTACCAAATATGAAAAAAACTTGACAACATATTTAGAGACAATATTTACAACTAACCATGCAGAAACTCCCTGCTGCAGCCACAGAGTTTGACCCTCCTCAGATATCTCTCCTTCTGGGTCCGACTCTGGCTCAAACTGGTAAGGGAGAACGACAGCGTCTCTACCAGTTGCCATAACGCTGCTGTTCACGAGAGCGGCATGAACGGGCATCATCCATGAACATAGTTACAAAAGAGGGGGAAAAAATTCAAGACAGGGACTAATGGAATGGCTGAAATTTTACTGGCTGGACGAGTAAAAGTCACACTAACCTTTCACTAACGTCCTGTTAGTCTTCTTGCTCGAACTTCTTCAGGAATGGGTTCCGGTGTTCCGGCGTTTGTTTATCCTTCACTACGCTGTAATCAGCGTCTAGTAACCGCTAAGGCCTAACCTGTCAATCACCTCATGACGAGCGATGCGATGGGCGGAGCCAACAGCTGAGCTGCTCCACCAGGGTTCCGCCCACCATAAACGGCACATTTCTGAAGCTGCTAAAAAGAGGGAGGTGAAGAGAAGCCGCTGCACTCAAACTGAGGGTCGATTTGTCCATACCATGGCGGAAATATTTCATTTAGATATTAATGAATGGTCTCAGATTGGGAATAAAGTGTATAATATGGGACCTTTAAATGAGAAGTTTCCAATTTCTATTATGTGTTTTATTCCTTTATTTTTCCATTGAGTAAAATTGATAAGCTTTTTGTTTTGCAGGATGTCAGGGTTGTTCCAGAGGGGTGTAAACTTACATGGAAAAAGTGATGATTTGGTTATTTTTTGAAATTCCCACCAAGCCACTAAAGAGGAACTGGTATTAATGCTTTTAAAACACATGTGTTTTGATGGTTGAGCTGATGAATGGCAGGTCAGAGAAAACCAGATCCTTACAAAATGCTTGCTCTACATCTAACCATGATTCATCCAGACTGCTAGGTTTAAGCCATTTGGAGATATACTGCAGCTTGTTAGCTAAGAAAACATGATTAAAGTTGGGTAGCTCCAATCCACCTCTATCTTTAGTCTATTGTAAAGTTTTAAAACTGATACGTGATGGCTTATTTTTCCATAAAAATTTAGATATATGTGAGTCCAGTGACTTAAACCAGCTGGAGGATGGTTTAGTGGGTATCATTGAAAACAGGTAGTTTACTTTAGATAGAACCATCATTTTAACTGTGGCAACCCTCCCCATGAGTGATATGGGTAAGCGCCTCCACCGTGAGAGATCATCCTCTATTGCTTTAAGTAGCTGGACATAATTTAGCTTTGTTAGTTCTAATAACCTGGGGGAAATGTTTATGCCTGGATATCTAATGTTTCCAGACTGTATTGTAGTATTGGATGTGTTTTGTAGGTCACAGTTGATGGGCATAATAATAGTTTTAGACCAGTTAATAGAGTAGTCAGATATTGATGAGAATGTGTTAATAAGTGTGATTGTCTGGGGGAGAGATGTCGGTGAGTTCTGGAGGAAAAGTAATACATCATCTTGTGTGTGTGTGAAGCAGAAAGCAGCTTTGTGTTGGAGTGTGTGAATGTTTCAGAGAGAAACTGTGGAGAGCTGCCACTGTTTCCCAGATTCCTCCTTTTAGCTGATGAGGGAAAGTTTAGCAGTGAGGACGTTTGCTGGAATTTACTTTGGAAAAATCCAGGAATTTCTTCTGACTGGAATCTGATCTGCAGAGAATCCAGCTGATCCACAACGTAACTACAGATTCGTACAGTCACACTATTTTTAACTGTATCTTTTAATATCCTGGTTTTATAAAGAACAGTTTTAACCAGAAATTTAGAGAAGGCTTGACCGCGTGCAGATCCTGCCTGATCCGCCTGCAACTGGGTCCTCACCGCCACCAACACACAACAGGGCAGCTTCCTGGTTACCGGTGAGTCATGGCTCCACTTACCTCGACATCCAGTTGTGAAAGCTGCATCAACCTGAGCCAGAAGGTGATCGAGCTGGAACAGAGAATTTCCACTCTTTACCAGATCCAGGAGGCTGAACACGAACTGAATACAATCCTCCTCGGCCAAACTAAAGCCGCGGCTACCAGCGCTCAGCTAGCCGACACAGCACCCTATCAAGGGGATGTGTCCCGGGCTCCCACCAATAGTTCATCCAGGCACACAAACACAGCAGATGCCTGCGTTGCTGGTGCTCCTGTCATTGGTGAGAACCGCTGGTTCCAACTTGGCGCTAGACCCAGAGTTCCGGTCAGCTCCACTCCACTCCAGCCGGAGCCGTGGACCGAGGTCGGGACCCGCAACGGCTGCAGAAGGGACCGGGCGAGCCGTCTTTCATGCTCTCCCCTCACTGACGGCGTACCCCTGGAGAACAAGTTCAACGTCCTGGATCTTGTGGATTTTCCTCCCCTGGCCGCTGGCCCTTGCCATCCTGCTGTGTCACCGGGGTCGCTACCATCCTGCTCCCGGAGCCGCGACGGGCAGTCCCACGCTGCTGTCAGAACTCGCCGCAGGGAGCTGCACTTTACTCCGGCTCCACGGAGAAGCAGGCCCATGGAGCAGCCGCGGACCAGCTCCCACCTGCCGGACAACCGCCCCCGCGATTCGGCTGTTTCATCGCCGTCCAGATCACACCACCGGCGCCTCGATGTGGATGTCATGGGTGGGCGAACCACCGGCCCCCCTTGTCCCCCGGCGGATCCTCCTCACTCCACGCTCATTATCGGGGATTCCATCGTGAGGAACGTGCGGATGAGGGGGGCGCTCACCCTGTCGTTCCCGGGAGCCACTGTTATGGACATCGCCGACAGAATCCCGGGCATCCTGAGGTCCCAGCCGCAGGCCAACAGGATCATAATCCACGTCGGCACCAACGATATCCGTAAACAGCAGTCCGAGCTGTTAAAGCTGGATTTCCTTCATCTTTTCACGTTGCTTGGACAATATCAGGTTAATGTTTTTATTTCTGGCCCCACCCCCACTTGCGGCAGAGGGATAGGCTGCTTCAGCAGGCTGCTCAGCCTCAACACCTGGCTCTCCTCCGCCTGTAGTTCCCACAGCCTGGGTTTTATTAACAACTTTGATGCTTTCTGGGAGCGGAGGCATCTTTTTGGGGCTGACGGGCTCCACCGTCTTCTGTCCGCCAATTTGGCATTTGGTGTACAGCACTCCTGCTCCCAGCCCACTCATTACACCAAACCCACTGCACCTGCTGACCTGTCCGTCACGGATTGATGTCCCCCTGGTCCCAGCTCCTACTTACTCAGTTCCACTTTTAACAGCAAAGTTCGCAATACTGGACTTGGACCTAACATTCCTCCACACAGTTCATCAATTCGTGTCATTATCACATTCAGAGAGCAACCACACCACCACAAACCATATCATACTGTAAACATCAATAATCTCAGGCCTCTTCCAAAATGTCAACCAGTACCTGCCTTTTCAGTTCAAATGTCACCAGTCACACTCAACATGGCACTTTTAAATATACGCTCTCTGTTAAATAAGTCTTTTATTGTCAATGACCTGATTTTAGACAACAAACTAGACTGTTTGTTTTTAACTGAAACATGGTTGGGTATGGATGCACCTGTTGTTCTAGCTGAGGCCTCCCCGCCAAATTTTAGCTATTCTTTTTCTATAAGAACTGGTAGGAAAGGTGGTGGCACAGCATCTTTAACCAATAACACTCTCACCACCAAACAGATTTTATTTGATAATTTTACCACTTTTGAATATCACGCCATTGTTTTTAGCAGCCCTCCAGTTTTATGTGTCACCGTTTATAGACCTGCTCTCTGGTCTTCCCAAAAAGAGTACTGCACCTCTACAACGCCTACAGAACTCAGCTGCTCGTGTGCTGACGAAGACCAGAGGGCGGGCCCACATTACACCGGTTTTAGAATCACTGCATTGGCTCCCCGTGTGTTTCAGGATCAATTTTAAGGTTCTCTTATTGGTTTTTAAATGTCTTAATGGTCTTGGGCCTTCTTATCTTTTAGATTTGCTTTTACCTTATGAACCCTCACGGCCCCTGAGGTCTTCCGGTACTGGCCTCTTGACTGTACCTAAAGTCAGGACACATACTCATGGAGAGGCAGCTTTCCAGTGGTATGGCCCTCGTCTCTGGAACAGCCTGCCGGAGGAGCTCAGGGCTGCAGAGAATGTTAATGTTTTCAAGAGCAGGCTCAAGACCCACCTTTTTAATTTAGCTTTTACTTAATATTTATTCATTTTATTTTTATTTATTTTATTCCCCTAGCCTATTTATTTTTCTATGTTAACCCATTTTTATTTATTTTATGCTTTTATTCTGTTTATATTATTTTTAGGTTATTTCCCCAGTGTTTCCTCGGAGGGGGCTCTCTGCACCGGGGGCTTTCATCGGCTGTGGCTGCTGCGGCTCTGTCCTGCGGGTTCTTTCAGTCTGGTTGGGTGGCTCCTCTGCCTCTCAATTGGCCGTGTGCCCTGGGTCGGTGTCATGGCGGTCGTGGTCGGTGGGCGGCTCCCGGTGCAGACGGCTCCCTGTGATAGTGTTTCCTTACCAGGCTCATCTGTGCTCAACCTCACATTAGTCTTTTAATATGTGCAAGTATGTGTGTGTATGTGTATGTGTATGCTTGCTTGTACACAAGCGGGGAGGGAGGGGGTTATCTGTGGGGGTGGGGGAGGGGGGTTGTATTAACCATGGAAAGCACTTTGTGCTGCATTCTTGTATGAAAAGTGCTATATAAATAAAGATTGATTGATTGATTGAAGACTTATCTTGTGTTTTATATTTTTGGCATGGATTCCTTTAATCTCTTTATTTTGTCTTATGGCAGCAGCTAGGGATTCAATAAAAACAGCAAAGAGTGATGGAGAAAGCGGGCAGCCCTGTCTGGTGCCTCTCTGCAAACAGAAGCTTGGAGAAGTTTGATCACTGGTCTTCACACATGCATTTGGGTTGCTATATAATATTTTTATCCAATCTATGAAAGATGATCCAAACCCAAATTTGTTTAACGTTCCACATAAAAATTTCCAGTTTACTCGGTCAAACGCTTTTTCTGCGTCTAAAGAAATGACTGTGGATTCCAGATTATGTAGAGTAGAATAATCTATGATGTTAATTAATCTGCGCATGTTAGTACAGGAATGTCTACCTTTAATAAAGCCTGTTTAGTCAGGATTTATTATTAGAGGGGTTATCTTTTCTATTCTTCTGGCCAAAGCTTTGCTAATTATTTTGAGATCTACATTTATTAATGAAATTGGATGGTAACTGGATGGAAGTGTCAGGTCTTTACCTGGTTTTAATAGTAGAGTAATATTGGCTAGGTTCATATTTGAAGGTATTTTTTGTTTTTCCCTTATTTCTAATATCATATTGTAGAAAGTGGGTGCCAGCATTGTCCAGAATTCTTTGTAGAATTCTGCTGGGTAACCATCTGGACCTGGAGCTTTATTGTTGGGCATATGCTGGAGAGCTTCTTGGAGTTCGCCGACTGAAAGGGAGGAATCCAAGACCATTTTATTTTCATGTTTTAATTTTGGAAGATTGATGTTACTAAGAAATTTATCAGTGTTGTCATCTGTTGTAGTTAGTTGTGATGTATATAATGTTTTATAGAATTCTTTGAAAGTGTTATTTATCTTGTCAGGGTCGTGGCTGATGTTTCCTTCTGGATCTCTGGCCGAGGAGATGGTTGTTTTCTCCTTCTTTGTTTTTAACTGATTAGCCAGGAACCTTCCAGATTTGTTGCCATGCTCAAAGTTCTCCAAGCAAAGTATTTGCACCACTATTATTTCATTAAGTTTAAGTTTAGCTTTCCTTATAACATTTAGTATGTGTTCTTCTGGGGAGACATGGTAAGCGTCCTTTAAGGATTTAATTCTGAGTTCCAGCTCTGAGATTCTCAAAGTTTCCTTCTTTTTCTTATGAGAAGAGAAGGAAATTATTTTCCCTCTCATTACTGCTTTTCCTGCTTCCCAAAGAACACACGCTGAAGTTTCTGGCAAGTCGTTGTTTTCTAGATATAAGGACCATTCTCTTTTCAAGTAGCTGATAAACTCAGGATCTTTAAGTAATGACGTATTAAATCTCCAGTTTCTAGCTGCTGGTTTATTGCTCTTACTTCTCAGAGTGAATGATACTGGTGCGTGATCACTAATGCTAATAGGATGGATTCTGATTTCTGACATGTCATTCATCAGCGAGCTGCTAGTTAAGAAATAATCTAATCTAGAATAGGAATTGTGAACTGAAGAGAAGAAGGTGTATTCTCTTAGTGTGGGAGGGTGAGAGCGCCAAGCATCACAGAGACCAAAATCCTTCATGTACTGTTTCACAGTTTCTGAGGATTTCCAGACTCGATGTATGGAAGCCCGAAAGATTCATAATTAAATAAATAAATACAACATTTTGAAATAAATATCATTTTAATAAATAACAAACAAATATTTAATATGACTATGAAATTGTAAAATGGGGCAGTATTAAGGTGAAATATATTTCAATATTCTTTAATTTTCACTTTTTCAAAAATAAATTATTTTCACAATATCATACTTAATATAATAATGCCTGTTTTAAAATTTTCTCAAGATTTTATGAATTTATTTATTTTAAAAAAATTAAAAAAAAACTTTTTTTTTTTAATTTTATTTTACAAAGTCGGTTTTTATTTTATAATGCTCTTTTCCAAAATGGTCTATTTATTTCACAATGTCGTTTTTCAGCAGAATGATTTAATCTGTCAATCAAAGCAGACAAGGCGGAGCCAGTTAAGTGATTGGCTGCTCCTTTACCCAGGCATAAGCAGCAGCACATGCTGTATCGATTCAAGCCATTCAAGCACTTAAACTGGATAACTAGTCTTGCTGAAGCGCGACAAGTGGATGACGGGTTTGAAAAGCTATGGCTGCAGGAGAAAAGTCCGTTTCTGTGTTACTCAGAGAGGTCGCTTATCGGTTGGATGTCAATATAAGGCCTTTACCTCATTCTGAAATAGGATCACAGCAACAGCAGCACCGTGTTTTTGATGATTTGGTATTTGGACTAAGTTGACACAACAGTCCAGCATCAAGGCTACCAAATGCTAATGCTAGCGCAGGTGGCCACGCTCCACGAACCCCAGTACAAGGTAAGTAACCCTTGAAGGTATACATGCTTCTTTATTTTTTGTGCATTGATCCGGTCTGACAGCTTAACACAATAACACACATAGATTCATTGTTAACCCCCGCCCCCCCCCCCCTTTTTTTAAAACGTGATTGAAGTTCACATGAGTAACGCAATGTACATGGAAACTTGTTGAACATAATCAGACATTTAGTGTGGCAAACCATGGCTACCCAGCCTTCCTCTCTGGCAAAACCACCAAGTGACTGACAACCCCTTTTGACTACTCACCTGTTGCAGGTTGCAAGTGATTCACATCACCATAACAACCAAATGAAACAATCCCACAAATCATTTCCCAAAACAATACGGCTCCTATATTGATCTTTAAGCATAGTAAAGCAGACAACAACAACTAAATCATGATCATGAAGTGATACCATCATTTTTTATTATGATTGCACTTTAATTCCATTTTTCTTTGGCACTTTGTAATTTTCTGTTTTTTCACGTTTTAAAGCAGAGGTCGCAAGATTGTTTGCCCCTTACAGAGCAAGGCCATCCTCAACACCTTCACCTCTGGCCTCCCAATCATCCAAGAATGCCTGCCACGTCACATACACACACACATTCTTCTGCTTATGTGATCACATGTCGGACACAGTACCAACCAAAGCAGTTAAATATGAACTAACGGCAGCTGGACTTGGGGAAAAACGAATCTCATTTCAAGGTGATGTGACATGTCAGAGTTTAAGGAGAAAAGAAAATGTATAAATTTATAACATGAATATGTATTGATATTGTATAACTACATGTAATCTATTGTGCAGCAAGGGATGATGATCCACTAATCTTCAAGGCGACCACTGAGGATAACTATCCTCAACTTAATGACACAGGAGGGTTTGAATTGCTGAGAATTTCAGGGACAACACGAAGCTGTAACCTGGGCTCAATCCCATGCCCAGACACTGGATATACAGTACGCTATCCCTTTGACAGGAATTGGACAAGCAGTAATCTACATAAGACCACTACAGAAAAGTATCCCTTTGGAAAATGTGAGTGATTTTTTACTAATAAATACAGAGAATATTTAAATAGGCAAATATACATAATGTTTTTATCATTATCAGAAACGTATATAAAGTATACATTATTCTTTTTTTTATTTTAGAGTTCCTGCACCCTCCAGCAACAAGGGCCACTCACAAAATGTCTGAGCTGTGACACAGACATTCCCTTAAATAAAATGAAAAACCACATCAGCAAATGCACAAGGTAGGGTATTGTGTTTTTATTTGTATTTAACATTTTTCCCACAAAAATATTAATAGTAAATCCACTTTGTACATTGTTGATAGGTTTAAAATATTTGTTAATCCTCACAGCTCACTGAATGGTGCAGAACCTCGGTTGGTTACTGAGACTCAGGCTAGGCAGGCTGATAATTCCACCGTAGGGATAGAGGTCCCATCCTGTAGCAGCAGCAATGCCTGGAACCTCTGCAGCAGTGCGGTGGAACAGGATGTTGTTATCTTGGCATCTACCACTGTCTCAACAAGAGCTGAGCAATCTTCACATGACATGGTAGAGCCTCAAGATGCAGCATCTCGTCCATATGAAGAAATATCAAGTGTAGGGGAAACACCAGGTAGTCAAAGCAGAGATAAACAGTTGAGGATATACATGATTATAAAGCTCAGAATTACATGAATTAGGGTAAAATTATTCTATTTGTTAATCCACCCTATCTAATCTAAGTTTGTGTTTCAGAGTGGAAATGTGAAGCTGATGGAACCAGAGCTGCATGGCTCTACAAGTCTAAATTACTTGCACAGCATGAGACCAGAAAGGCTGTTGTCCTGCGAATGGATTTGAGGGAAAGTATAATGGATCAAGAGAGATCACTTATCTCCTTTTACAAAGAGCCAAAGGTCGAGTGGGCAAGCCCTGTCTGCTGCAAACTGGAAGGTATTGCCATCATACTGGGGAAGTACTAGTTAAATATATGTCTACAAAGTTTGCTTGGTTAGTCTTTCTTAATTTATTTTTTGTCCCAGGAGATGCAGCTGTCGGGGAAGGGGTGAAGAGATTCTTCTTCTCAAAGATGATTTCTCTAGTACAGTTTGGTTTTCATTTGAACTTTGGTATGTGATTTACAATGACGAGAGAAAGTATAGTTAAGTGGAGCAGTGAATAAGTCAAATATAACGTTGCCATTTTCTGTTCAGGGAACACGGACATTACAAGATTGTTTGATGGAGAACCAGATCACTTGACACCATCTACCTCTCAAACTCTGCTGGAGAGTGACATGTTCTTAGTGGCAGGTAAAGTATTGTGTAGAAATGGAAAAGGCTCAGCACTATTACTGTCACATTCTAATAACTAAAATTGTAAAGACAAAGTTGAAGCTATGCATCAGTCTACTGTAGATAATCAGACAAAATTTGAGGGAGAATTCTGTAAGATGTTTCCTAAATAGCCACGTTGCAAGCTTTGTTATTAACATTGTAATGACATGCTTAGTGAATTTTGGTGTTTGAATTTAGGAAGAATGATGGGCCATTCGTTCATTCATGGTGGACCGTGTGTGTCTGGGATGAGTCCTGCAATCATTCATGTCCTTTTCGGTGGTTCACCTGAAACGGCTACAATTCAGATTGAGGATGCCCGGAAATTGATATTGATATCCGCAGCACTATTCAGCTGGTTTGGAATTTAGTTCCATTTATTTGTAATAAATGGAAAATGTTTTTTCTTTAAATATTAAATTTACAATGGTGTGTTCTGTAGAATGGTATCACTGTTTATTACTCATTAATTAACTTTTTATTTATAAATAGCTTGACAGCAGTGCTGAATTAACAGAAAAGGAAAAAAGCAATGTTCTCGAGCTGGCACTTTCTTGGGACCTGCCAGGTGTCACACAAACCAATCGACGGTGGCTGTATGAAAGTCTTTTATTCCATGCTGTGAGTTATGGTTTGTTCTAATCAGGAGCTTTTGTTGTTAAATTTGAAAGCAAAACCAAAATTCCAAAAAAGATGAGTTGCTTCATAAAGGTTAAAGACATTTGAGTATTTAAACTTAAAAGTGTGTAGTAGAGCACTCTGTAAACTGAAGAATTTTTTGGTCCCACCATTTCAGGTCATGACTCGAACAAGTCGCCAGGTAAAGCAGCTGAGGAAAGGGCTCAAGGAGACCATGGTTTGGCCGCTTCTCACAGAGAGAGCTGACATTATTCCCCTGTTCTTACCAAGTGAATCAGAGACTGCTCCCACTGGTGAGGTAAAGTGCAACCTTACCCCTTTTTCAAATCTGAAGAAAGCACAAAGCTTAAAAAGTAATATGAATATGACAATTGCCACAAGTATTGTGGTGTTTACAATGTTTCCCAAATTTCCCTGAGGACTCTCCAAGGGGATTAATAAAGTATTTCTATTCTATTCTAAGTATTACAGAAAAATTTTAAATGTAAACCAGTTTGACATGCTTGGCGGACAAATCTAATAACAATCAAAAGAAAGATTTATCAGTACTGTACTGTTTCATGCAGTCTGTCCTAGAAAAGATTGTGTGGCCTGTAATGGAAGATGATGAAGATGAGGAAGAATGCGCTGTTGAGGACCAGTGCAGAGTAATGGGGTACCTTCGGTCTTTCATTGAAAATGGTGAGTCTCTTACAGTTATGTAACATCCCATACATTGTAACCAAGTACAATAATATAGGATGTTGTCAGAAACAACCTCTTTCTCGCAGCATCATGTGAACAACATAAGGACCTTCTGAAATTCTGGACTGGATGGGAAGTCCTGCCCACAGAAATGACTGTAGAAGTGGTGAATAGCCAAGGTCTTCCTAAGTCTTCCACCTGTTTCGAGGTCCTGCGTCTTCCTGCACATTACCAGAACTATGAGTCATTTTCTGTGGATATGCAGGCATGTCTCAAATCCTCTGACTCAGGTTTTGGTCTGGTTTAGGATTGATATAAACTGCAATGGAGTTGTGTTTGTTGTTCCTTTACTGCACTATGTGTGAGTTCCAGTTAATTATACAGACAGGGAAAAATACAGATACACCTACATAAAGATTTCAGTAATGTGAAGTGACATGAAGTCATTTTTCCATTCATTTGGGTCCAGAAATCATATTACACAATCCTGATGTTGTCATTTAAGTCTTGGTTTAATAACTTGTCTAATACATTAACAAAGAATAGATATTTCTCAATTTGACATAACATCTTCTGTTTTTTAGGTGATTATTTTCCTTCCATTTCGAGTTAAATTGAGAATTAAACACGCTCAATGGGCTATTAGACTTTTGGACCCCTCTGTATTTTTATTTTTTTTTTGTTAATATTTGCCTCATACAGATGCAATACATACATGTAGTGGAAAATTAAGGCATAATCATAGCGCATGCATTCTAATAAACCTGTGTTGTTACATGTGTACAAATTTATGTACACAGCTGGCACAGAGGTTTGTATCTGAAAACGTTTGCTAGGTTTCCACAGTTGTTCCAGTGGTTAAAAAAGGATTTAAGTTTGAGAATCTGTTACAAGAGCACACAGATGTAAACACAGTGTGTGACAGCAGCAGCTATTGTACTGTTTGTCTGTCATTCAGAAATGAATAAAGGAGACACACTACATGGTCATATACAGTGTCTTTATTACTGTGACGTAGCTGAATGAAAGTTAAGTTCCCACAGATTAGCAATCGGACTATTAGAGGAAGGATGACTTATATCGGACAATGAGTATATATTTTACAAAGTAACTACATGAGTAATGACAAAGTGATGCATCTTGCACTCTCAGTTCAAAAGTTGCTATGAAGCAAATGTTTGAGTGCATGAACAGTTTGAATGTAAACTTGCAAAGCCTGCCTGAGTGGAACGTTGGTGTGTGGTAATTCTGCAAGTTCTTGTTGACTGACACGGGACAAAAACACCTAAGATCCGGAGAGATCCAAGAGGATACAAGTCTCCGTATCCGCGGCACCTCCGGACTGTTTCCGGGTATATACGGGAAGATTGGTGTGTAACAGATCCTATTATAGGATACCCTCCGTATACACATCTATAATAAATCCTAGTATGGGATATGCCGCGGAAACACATCTGTGATAGATCCTAGCATTGGATACCCTCCATATACACAACTTTAAGAAATCCTAGTGTATGGCATTCTCCGTATACACGTCTCTCGCAGATCCTACGTCATATTCTCCGCATTCGTTTCTGTGACAGATCCTATAAGATATCCTCCATACATACGTCTGGAACAAATCCCATAACCCACCTCATATACAACTTAATTTTGCCCTCTCTGATGACCCTCGTTCATTTTTACCCCTTTAAATGACAGTTTGTTTGAATTATTTATTTATTATTCACTATAACCGTGGCAACAGAAACTCAGACGCCGTGCTGCAGACGCGCCAGATCATGTCTGTGAGGCATTGCTATGAAAGCAGGTGCAGGGCAGCAATCATCTCCCTTCTCTCCACTGATCAGGTCTAATACAAAAGCTGCGGCCGACCGGGCTGCAGGTTCTGTGTTAGAGCCGAAACACGCCACATCACGTCTGTGACGGGGCGTCGCAATGAAAGCAGCCTGCAGGCTTATGTAACGATGTAGGAAACTATCTTTGGACTTTGACTGTTTGAAACAAGTTGTCGCATCATCCTCTGGACACACACAAGCTGTAAGAGATGCACCTGCCCTCTGAAATGTTATGTTTGTGTCACGCAACTGCGGCCGACCAAGCTGCATGCATGATGAGCGACGAGGAGACGGACACTGAAGACAAAGACGTGTGGAAAGCATATCCACCTGAATGGAGGGCAACAAGACTCACGGATATGTTAGAAAGGTGTCAGCACCACCTCGTTGACCTACAAAAGATGTCCTCCAGGATGGTGCACCGGAGAGCGCCCAGTGGTGTATATAGCCAGAGGCAGCCGCTGAGAGGAATCAGATCCATTTATTTGAAATAAAACTGTGTGCTTTAATTAAGAAAAAAAGAAAAACATTGGTCTGTTTTTCATGTCTGACATGTTTTCATTCAGCTATGCAGTTTTGTAGATGCACCTGATTTATTAGACTTCATTCTATTCTGTTCCCACTGTTCATTTAATAATGCTGATATTCTTTATACAGTTTAATCTGACAATGTAATTTTATAAATGGTTGCTGAAATAGTAATGTGTAACTTGGTCAAATGATTTGTACAACATGATGATGGTACACAAACCAAGATTAAAGACTGTCACATTATAACTATGATTGTGATGTTTGAAACTGACTGTCATGTTTTGGTGTGTGTCTGTGTTTGCAGGTCAGGGTGAGCAGGTTACCATGGGGACTGAGGGCGGAGTCTGGAGCCACAATTACTACCACCTGCAGCTCATCAGCAGGCTCGTTACCTGACTCTACTCCCTGCTATTTAGGGGCAAGCAGGAGCTCCAGTCTTCGCCAGATTGTCACACTCTACTGCGTGGTAACCAGGCCATTCTCCAATTCTGGTGTTGTGTCTTGTTCTCAGTACGACTCACTTTGATATCTGTGTTCCTCAGCCCAAGATCTCGATCCCTCGGATAACCACAGCACCCAGGATCCTAGCCAGTTGCTTGCCAAGCCAACTGCCAGCCTGCTCGCCCTGCCTGCAACCGAACACTCTCACCACCTCCGGAAACCAACTCCTGACAGCTCCCTCCATCTCTCGCCCCTCGCTGGACTTCAGTAAGCCGCGGCCACAACGGACACCATCAGGCTCTTTGTCAGACCCACACTAACCCTCTGTCCCTTCACAGAAGGATCTACCGGACCTGGACCTTTCCTCACACATTCATTGTAATAAATAACATTTGCATCTCTTACCTCGTCTCTCCGAGTGTCTCTGCATTTGGGTCCAGTTCCTGGTACTACGGTCTCCAACCGTGTCACTGACTGGGTGATTTTAATGTCTGCTAAGATCTTAAAAGATAAGAACTTAGTACTTTTACATGAAAGGTTACATGCCAAACCATATAATTAATGAAGAGAACCATTAAATGAGACATATTGAAAAAATGAAAAATCCACAAATATCCCGCGGGCATCCGTCGCGGATGTTCGATGTATTTCCCGTGATCTGTGAACATGATCTGCCAATGATGCGGTCAGTATCCGAGGTGATCTAAAATTGGATCCCCGAGCGATCACATGAACACGCATCTTGTGGATACCTCGCGGGTGAAAATCCGGGTTTTTGGATCTTTAGTGGTCCGGATCCGGAGGGATCTAAAAATAGGATCCGTGAGGGATGCGGCGGGGATTTCCCCGTATCTTGTCCGTATTTGCGGCAGTTACGGACAGATAGCGGTATCGGATCGCTCCGTATCTTGGTACTTTTCGTTCAGTGTGAATAAACGGGGAAGCTGGATCTCAGGAATGGTAATCTCAGTTGATGGGTGGTGACTATGTGGTCCTGTCCAGTTGATGCCGTAGTCGTCAGGAACCTGAAAAAGAATTCAAAGTAGTTGTGTCACTGTCCTCTCCTGCTGAGCCAACAGGTGCACATGTAGGTAATAACAGGTAGTAAGAACTTTATTTAGTGTTTGACCCAGCAGAAGTAGACTTGTGTCCCATCTTCACAGTAAAATGTTGTAAGCAATAACAAATTTTGATTAGATCAATGTGTACCTGTGAAAAGTCATGTCCCTCCTTTCTGTACAGCGACCAGAGGGGTGAACAGTTGTTTTCTGTTCTCAGTCCATTCCAAGCTTCTTTGAATGCTTGAAGATGATGCTGAATGTGATGCAAAAAGCATCTGTGCAGTGCAAACAGGTCAATTTCTTCCCCAGGATTAAGTAGTCCCTGAATCTCCAGCTGAGTGAACATTGTGTAGAAAAGGTCAAGGACGTTTTCATACACATCCCTCCACAGGCGTTCAATTCTGTAAAGATATACACAGTGAGAGAAATAGTTTATTTTAATTTGTTATTGTTCTCGGGTCATTTCCAACAGTCAAGATTCCATGGTAGTGCACACTTCTGCCTGTAATGTGAGAGTTCCTGTTCTCCCCCATCGTCTGAACCATGAAATGAGCAACCTTCACATTTTCAACCCCTTTGTCTGACCTGAGGTTGGGGCAAGAGGAGGTCTGATATGACTATAAACAGTAAAATCAGACACTAAAATTCTGCTGGTATCTACAGTCTGAAAGAGTCCAGTAGAGGAATGTCAAGATATTATACGTCTGTGACTACATACCTAACTCGTGATGGTATGCCATATTGCCTGACAGCTGACAAGAACCCATCAAACACAGTTGTGGCTTTGTTGTTAGTGGCAGCATTAAGGTAGACAATTAACCTGGAAAAACCATCTATTCCTCCATGGACAACAAATCTCCATCTGGTTAAAAGAAGAGAAAGATCCCTGTCATCTCTAGAGAGTTATTAGATTTTTTTCATGCAACTTCAAAGAATTATAATAGAAGGGAGGACTTTGATGTGAAAAAGTTACAAGTTCAAATGTGCATCGTGGTGGCAGTGTATTACATGACAAGAATGCCACTGCAATAACAGAATATAAGTGCTAAATTAATTACTTTAAAAGATCAAATAATCTAGATTTGCATGTTGTAGGGACTGGTTGTCTGTCTCTTTGTTGGTCCTGTAATAAACTTGTTTCCTGTCCATAACCTGCCTCTCACCTACTAATTGCTGGGATAGGCTCCAGGCCCCCACAACCCTGAATTGGACTAAGCAGTAAAGAAGATGGTTAGATGGGTGGTTTTTGTGGGGTTATAGTATGAATGTCAGATTCTCTACAGCGTACATGAGAAAGTGCTAAGAATTTGACACATGGATGATAGTACACGGAATTAAAAAATGTGCATTTGTAAAAGTAATAGAAAATATTGACAGAAAATTAGCTTATGATTTCCATCTATATGCCAGAGGTAATTTGGTGCTGGCACACTGTACTGACGACGTCTGGCAGTCTGAATAGACAAGCGTCGCATCATGACCCCCTCTGGATTGACACGTCTCATGGACTCTACCAGTCGTGATCCTGATGAGACAATTTCAGTTATATTCACTGTAATGGAAGGTAATGGAATAGTAAAACCTAGTACTGACAGGTTCAACAATCTTTACGAAAATAAATAAATATAAATATAGATAGATAGAGAGAGAGAGAGATAGAGAGAGAGAGAGAGAGAGAGAGAGAGAGAGTTTGGATATCCAAACAGTATCTCCTTACTTTTAATGTGTATTCTTCTGGATCGTAGATGTCCCAACATCATTCTTCAGCCAGCATTTGGGTGACAATGCTGAATATCCAGCACTATGGCATCCAATTCTGCATCTCCAACAGAAGAATACCTATCAGATTTCCTGCATATCAAAACAGATTATAATGTTACAGAATGCATGAACTAAATATACTATGTCTAACACAAAATTCGGAAAGCCTAGAAAAACGTTTTCAGCTAGTAATGAAATGAATTTGCTGTTTGCCATGTTCTTTGTGGCAATCAACAACTTAAGACAGTTGCTTTATTGTCAGTTCTGGTACATGCATGGTACATACAGGAGAATGAAAGCTGCGTTACTCTCAGACTCATGGGGCAAAACACTCCTAATATTATAAAGTTCAAGTGCACGATGATAGCGCCGTTTAAGAGTGGCAGTGCAGTTAGCGGCTTAATGCAATAATAATAATAATGCAATATGTAAGATAATTCTGTGGCAGTTTAAAAATGCACAGTTTATCTATTAAAGGGGTTCTTGCAGCTCGCATTTTACATTTCGTGCCACACACATTTACATAGCTCGTGCTACTTGAGAAAACAGATCATAAAAAGTAATCATCATTTTATATATTGATAGCAACAACTGTACAGACTGTTGTGAAAATACAACAGTGAGCTAAATTTTACTGCATTTCCATAAAAATACTAAAAGTAACTTACCGTAAACCTTCTTCCACCATTCTCCTCCGAACAGTGCTAGGCGACACAGCAAACATGTCAGCAATACTCCGGATGGTTATGCCAGAGAGCACCAAAGTCCTGAGAGTCTCACGCGGAATTTCAAGTCGTGGAAGGCCAGCACTTAAAGACAGTTCTTTCTGTGCATATTCTATATGCACCGGGTGCTCAATTTCTCTCAAACTGTCAAAAATATTGTCATCAATGTTAGCATCCTGTACAGCAATTACCATCCCGAGTATTTCGAAAATATCATCTAAACGAGTCAAAACAGCATCTCCTGACAGATTCTCACGCTCTATTTGATCAGCTAGAGTCAGCAAAGCTGCAGAAACTCTGCTGGAGTCGGTCATATCTACTGTCTGCTGACTCTGCATGTTGGAGTTTGTCTCCCAAGAAACGGCCATGACCGGTGTCTAGGAAAAAGAATCGATCTCAGAGCATCAAGCACAGGTCCAACCCACTAGCTTTGATTGACAGCTGAAGTCATTCTGCTGAAAAACAAAATTATGAAATAAATAGACCATTGTGGGAAAGGGCATTATGAAATAAAAATTGAATTTGTAAAACAAAAGTTTAATAAAAATCTTAAGAAATTAAATAAAAAGGATTATTTTAAAAAATATGATATTGTGAAAATAATTATTTAATAATAAAAAAAAGTGGAAATGAAAGAATAATGAAATATATTTCACAATATTACTACCCCATTTTACAATTTCATGGTCATATTATATATTTGTCTGTTATTTATTAAAATTATATTTATTTAAAAATGTTGTATTTATTGATTTAATTATTAATCTTTTGTGCTTATTTATTTCAAAATGTTGTATTTATTTATTTAATTGTGAATCTTTCGGGCTTCCATATCGATGAGCTCCTGTGGTACTTTGTTTGTCCAGTATAATGTTAAAATCACCTCCTATAATTAATGTGTTATCTGAGTGACCATAGAGTGAGGTGAAGAGGGAGTGAAAGAAGGAGGGATCATCTAAATTTAGACCATATATATTTGTGATACATAACTTAACATTTTTAATAGATAATGTAGCTATTATAAATCTGCCTTCTGGATCTATGATTGCTTTTATCTATGTCAAAATTTAACCTTCTATTAATAAGAGTTGCTACTCCTCTCTGCCTAGGATTATAACACATATGGAATACACATATGGAAACTGGGTTGTTGAGAGAAGATCTATTGTTGACTTTGATAAATGAGTCTCTTGGAGTAATATTATATCTGCTTTCATTTCTTGCAAATGATTAAAAATTTTTAACCTCTTTTCCCTTGTGCCAGCTCCACGCACATTCCAAGTGACAAATGTGAGTTCGGTAATGAACCAACCACAGAAATGAGGCTATATGCATATTACTGAAGCGTGTGTGCGTGCATCCCAATGCTTCGCCACGTGCATGTGTATCTGCCAGCTGGTTGTGACAGGGATGTATGTGCGCTTGTGCTGTTCTGTGTACATTCCTGTGAATCATGAAAAGTGCTGATGTCTATATAATGTAATGATAAGTGTTACCGTTAACCGTTAATGGGTCGGAGAGAAGAAGGGTAAAGAGTGAAAAGAGCGACAGTGCCAAAGGAAAAAAGTAATTTAAAAAACGCATCTGTGCTGAGAACAGTTTAGTGGAGACGGTGTAAATAAATTTATAGGGATACTCATCAAGGAATTTTTTAAGTATGCTATGTATTTTCATTTATATTCTTACTCTGTTAATCATATTGAATATCTCTTATCTTTGAGCTCACATACTTACTAACAGTGTGCTAGTGTGCTTAAGCAACAATGAGATATTGGGGTGAGTGAGAAGAACATGTGAGAGGCTGACTAATGCTGACATGTGAGATGTTACACTTAAGGGAAATTTTTGGGTAAGCCAGAGTTTGGTGGAGATCCCTTGTTTGTCTGTGTATGGTTTCTTTGTCCCTGTTTTCCAGAACACAAGAAGCCACCAAATGGATGGATGTCACAAGGAGGGGGGTAGACATCTGCATGAGCTGTGACTGCATGTGGCCCAACAACTGCAGCATTAGTCAGCAAAACTGTGTATATTCAGACCTAGATAAGGATTCCAGGATCAGTTAGAGGGAGTTCTGACTGTGACAGCAGCAGACTCCGTACTGTATTAGTCTAGGGGACAGACAATATGAATCCAGAATTCTGTATTTGCACATATCTCATATCAATTGTAATTAATAAATTAGTTAACTGAGAGAAGTAGTCTGTCATATTTTGATCCATCAAAGAACACGCAGGAGAAGACCCTAAAAAGAAAGGTATAAAGAAAATGTGTGGAACAGTAGCTGATTCATAGGAAAGTGGAAAAATTAGTACCTGCCTATTTTAATACTGTGGGAAGAAGTACCTGTTCTTTATTACCTGTGCATTTTTAAGGTCTTCTTTAACAACGGGCAGTGCATTTACTGTTAACTAAATGATCTTTTATGGCGGTTTTATGGATATAACATGATCTAGTGAGAATACTGGAAAATTAAAGCACATACGAAGTCAGTAGAGCCACGGAGTGATGTCCGGGTCGTGGTACAGCTGTCCATTAATAAATAATTTATTCACCTCGATGACAGCGCGAGCGCCTTCAGTGATGGACTTTTTCCTGATGGGAAACAGGACTCTCTGTCGGTCCAGAATCTCTCTGGGATATTGGTCATTTGCTCCGAAGTTCGTTCCCTTCAGTTCGCGGCCCTGGTTCTTCACCTGCTCCTTCTGTTTGAAGCTGACGAACTTCGCTACAATAGGTTTTGGTCTGCTGGACCCGGGTTTCCTCCCACCGAGATGATGGACTCTGTGAAGGGAGATTTTTTTCATTGTTTCCTCCGGGAGCTTCAGGTGAGTTTTGATGAAGTTTTTCAACGTGGTCTCAGGGTCCTCCTCTGTCTGTTCCGGAATCCGTGCAAATACCAGGTTCTTTCTCATGCTACGCGCCTGCAGATTGATCACTATTTCCTTCAGCTTCTTATTTTCTTCCGAGAGACAGGTTACAAATATGACATATGAAACATGTAACAGATATAACACATATGACACATGAAACACATATGACGCATGTGACACATGTAACATAATAATATAATATATAATGCTAACATGCTATTTAGATGCTAATTATATGCTAATTACATGCTAAATATATGCTAATTACATGCTAAATACATGCAAATGTGCTTTTTATATGACAATTTCATGCCAATGACATGGTATTTACATCGTAATATGCTCTTTATATGGTAATAAAATGCTAACATGCTAAATAGCTGCTAATTAAATGCTAATTACATGGTATTTACATGGTAATATGCTAATTATATGCTAATAACATGCTAATTACATTGTATTTACATGGTAATATGCTAATTATATGCTAATCACATGCTAATTACATGGTATTTACATGGTAATATGCTAATTACATGCTAATTAAATGCTAATATGCCAATGATATGCTAATTACATGCTAAATACATGCTAATTATATGCTCATTACATGCTAATTACATGCTTATTACATGCTAAAATGTTAATTATATGCTAATACATGCTAATTACATGGTATTTACATGGTAATATGCTCTTTATTTGCTAGTTACATGCCAATAACATGCTAATATGCTAATTATTAGCGAATTTCATGCTAATTATATGCTAATTACTTGCTAATTATATTCTAACATTCGAATTACATGCTAAGTACATGGCATTACATGGTAATATGTTAATCTTTTGCTAATTACATGCTAATTAGATTCTAATTAGATGCTAATTATATTCTAATTACATGCTAATTACATGGTATATACATGATAATGTGCTAATCATTTGCTAGTTACATTTTAATTAAAGGCTAATACACTAATGATATGTTAATTACATGCTAAATACATGCTAATTATGTGCTAATTACATGCTAAAGACATGCTATTTGCATGCTAAATACATGCTAATTATATGCTAATTATATTCTACTTACATGCTAATTACATGGTATTTACATGGTAATATGTTCTTTACATGCTAATTACATGGCAAGTATATGCTAATGATATGCTAATTACATGCTAATAAGCTAATGATATGCTAATTACATGCGAATTATATGCTAATTATATGCTAATTACATAGTAATTACATGGTATTTCAATGGTAATATCCAAATTATATGCTAATTGAATGCTAGATACATTGTAATTTGATGCTAAATACATGGCAATTATATGCTAATAACATGCTAATTATATGCTAATTACATGCTAATTATATTCTAACATGCGAATTACATGCTAAGTACATGGCATTACATGGTATTGTGCTAATCTTTTGCTAATTACATGCTAAATACATGCTAATTATGTGCTAATTACATGCTAAATACATGCTAATTGCATGCTAAATACATGCTAATTATATGCTAATTATATGCTACTTACATGCAAATTACATGGTAATATGTTCTTTACATGCTAATTACATGCTAATATGCTAATGATATGCTAATTACATGCTAATATGCTAATGATATGCTAATTACATGCTAATTATATGCTAATTATATGCTACTTACATGCTAATTACATGGTATTTACATGGTAATATGTTCTTTACATGCTAATTACATGCTAATATGCTAATGATATGCTTATTACATGCTAATATGCTAATGATATGCTAATTACATGCTAATATGCTAATGATATGCTAATAACATGCTAATTATATGCTAATTACATGCTAATTATATTCTAACATGCGAATTACATGCGAAGTACATGGCATTACATGGTAATGTGCTAATCTTTTGCTAATTACATGCTAAATACATGCTAATTATATGCTAATTAGATGCAAATTATATTCTAATTACATGCTAATTACATGGCATATACATGGTAATATGCTAATAATTTGCTAATTACATGTTAATTAAAGGCTAAAATGCTAATGAAATGCTAATTACATGCTAAACATTCTAATTATGTGGTAATTACATGCTAAATACATGCTAATCATAGGCTAATCACATGATAAATACATGCTAATTATATGCTAATTACATGCTACTTACATACTAATTACATGGTATTTACATGGTAATATCTTTTTTACATGCTAATTACATGCTAATATGCTAATGATATGCTAATTACATGCTAATATGCTAATGATATGCTAATTACATGCTAATTATATGCTAATTACATAGTAATTACATGGTATTTCAATGGTAAGATGCAAATGATATGCTAATTAAATGCTAAATACATGGTAATTTCTTGCTAAATACATGGCAATTATATGCTAATAACATGCTAATTACATGCTAATTATATTCTAACATGCGAATTACATGCGAAGTACATGGCATTACATGGTAATGTGCTAATCTTTTGCTAATTACATGCTAAATACATGCTAATTATATGCTAATTAGATGCTAATTATATTCTAATTACATACTAATTACATGGCATATACATGATAATATGCTAATAATTTGCTAATTACATGTTAATTAAAGGCTAATATGCTAATGATATGCTAATTACATGCTAAATACATGCTAATTATGTGCTAATTACATGCTAATTAAATGCTAATCACATTCTAAATACATGCTAATTATATGCTACTTACATACTAATTACATGGTATTTACATGGTAATATGTTCTTTACATGCTAATAACATGCAAATATGCTAATGATATGCTAATTACATGCTAATTATATGCTAATTACAAAGTAATTACATGGTATTTCAATGGTAATATGCAAATTATATGCTAATTGAATGCTAAATACATTGTAATTTGATGCTAAATACATGGCAAATATATGCTAATAACATGCTAATTATATGCTAATTATATTCTAACATGCAAATTACATGCTAAGTACATGGAATTACATGGTAATATGCTAATCTTTTGCTAATTACATGCTAAATACATGCTAATTATATGCTAATTATATTCTTATTATATGCTAATGACATGGCATATACATGGTAATATGCTGCTATGCTAACATGCTAATGCTAACATGCTAATGCTAACATGCTAATGCTATGCTAACATGCTAATGCTAACATGCTAATGCTAACATGCTAATGCTAACATGCTAATGCTATGCTAACATGCTAATGTTAACATGCTAAGGCTAACATGCTAATGCTATGCTAACATGCTAATGCTAACATGCTAATGCTAAGATGCTAATGCTATGCTAAACTGCAAATGCCAACATACTAATGCTAACATGCTAATGCTAAAATGCTAATGCTAACATGCTAATGCTAACATGATAATGCTAACATGATAATGCAACCATGCTAATGCTAACATGATAATTCTATGTTAATGCTATGCTAACATGCTAATGCTAAGATGCTAATGCTAAGATGCTAATGCTAAGATGCTAATGCTATGCTAAAATGCAAATGCCAACATACTAATGCTAACATGCTAATGCTAAAATGCTAATGCTAACATGCTAATGCTAACATGATAATGCTAACATGATAATGCAACCATGCTAATGCTAACATGTTAATTCTATGTTAATGCTATGCTAACATACTAATGCTAACATGCTAATGCTATGCTAAATGCTAATGCTAACATGCTAATGCTAACATGTTAATGCTAAAATGCTAATGCTAACATGCTAATGCTAACATGCTAATGCTAACATGCTAATGCTATGCTAATGCTAACATGCTAATGCTATTCTAACATGCTAATGCTAACATGCTATCATGCTAACGCTATGCTAATTCTATGCTAACATGGAAAGGCTTCATTAAAGTCATGAAATGAAACAAAGCTTGCATAATGTTCACCTTTTTCTGTCTTTCTGCACTTTATTCTATAACAAGAGCTGCTGTAACAAGTGAATTTCTCCACTGTGAGATAATAAAGTCTAATCTAATCTAATATAATCTAATCTAATAGATGGATCAAAGACTTCATTAAAGGCAAGATATGACACAACATCACCATAACAATTAGATCAAAGGCATTATTGAAGTTAAGAATTGACATAAACCCACCACAATAGATAGATCAAAGGCTTTATTAAAGTCAAGAAATGAAATAAAGCCAGCATAATAGATAGATCAAAGGCTTTATTAAAGTCAAGAAATGAAACAGACAGCATAACACATAGATCAAAGGCTTTATAAAAGTCAAGAAACGAAATAAAGCCACAATAATAAACAGATCAAAGGCATTGTTAAAGTCAATAAACTGAATAAACCACCATAATAGATAGTTCAAAGGCTTTATTAAAGCCAAGAAAGGACATAACATCACCATAACAGATAGATGAAAGGCTTTATTAGAGTTAAGAAATAACATAAAACCACCACAATAGATAGATCAAAGGCTTTATTAAAGTAAAGAAACGAAATAAAGCCATCATAATAGATCGATCAAAGGCTTTATTAAAGTCAAGAAACGAAACAGACACCATAACACATAGATCAAAGGCTTTCTAAAAGTTAGCAAACAAAATAAAGCCCCATAATAAATAGATTAAAGGCATTATTAAAGTCAAGAAACGAAATAAAGTCAGCATAATAGATAGATCAAAGGCTTTGTTATTGTCAATAAATGACTTAAAACCACCATAGTAGATAGATCAAAGGCTTTATTAAAGTCAAGAAATGAAATAAAGCTTGTATAATAGATAGATCAAAGGCATTATTAAAGTCAAGAAACAAAATAAAGCCAGCATAATAGATAGATCAAAGGCTTTATTAAAATTACGACAAAACATGACACCAACATAATAGATAGATCAAAGGCTTTATTAAAGTCAATAAATGAAACAAAGCCACCATAACAGATAGATCAAAGGCTTTATAAAAGTTAAGAAACGAAATAAAGCCACCATTTTAAATAGATCAAAGGCATTATTAAAATCAAGAAAGGAAATATAGCCAGCATAATAGATGGATCAAAGGCTTTATTAAAATCAAGACACGACATAACACCAACATAATAGATAGATCAAAGGCTTCATTAAAATCAGGACCCAACATAACACCAACACAATAGATAGATCAAAGGTTTTGTTAAAGTATAGAAAGGAAATAACACCACAGTAAGAGATAGATCAAAGGCTTTATTAAAGTCAATAAACAAATTGAAGCCACCATAATAAATAGATGAAAGGCTCTTTAAAAGTCAATAAATGAAACAGACACCGTAACAGATAGATCAAAAGCTTTATAAAAGTCAAAAACTGAAATAAAGCCACCATAATAAATAGATCAAAGGCATTATTAAAGTCAAGAAACTTAATAAAGCCAACATAATAGATAGATCAAAGGCTTTATTAAAATCAAGACATGACATAAAACTAACATAATATATAGATCAAAGGCTTAATTAAAGTCAAAGAAGGACATAACACCTTATATCTAGAAAATAACAACTTGCCAGAAACTTCAGCAAGTGTTTTTTGGGAAGCAGGAAAAGCAGTAATGAGAGGGAAAATAATTTCCTTTTCTTCTCATAAGAAAAAGAAGGAAACTTTGAGAATTTCAGAGTTTGAACTCAGAATTAAATCCTTAGAGGAAGCTTACCATGTCTCCCCAGAAGAACACACACTAAATGCTATAAGGAGAGCTAAACTTGAACTTAATGAAATAATAGATAAAAAGACGCAATTCTTGGTGCAAAGACTTCGCTTGGAGAATTTTGAGCATGGCAACAAGTCTGGAAGGTTCCTGGCTAATCAGTTAAAAACAAATAAGGAGAAAACAACCATCTCCTCTGTCAGAGATCCAGAAGGAAACATCAGCCATGACCCAGACAAGATAAATAACACTTTCAAAGAATTCTATAAAACATTATATACATCACAACTAACTACAACAGATGACAATATTGATAAATTTCTTAGTAACATCAATCTTCCACACTTAAAACAGGAAAATAAAATAGTCTTGGATTCCCCCCTTTCAGTCAGAGAACTCCAAGAAGCTCTCCAGCATATGCCCAACAATAAAGCTCCAGGTCCAGATGGTTACCCAGCAGAATTCTACAAAGAATTCTGGACAATGCTGGCACCCACTTTCTACAATATGATATTAGAAATAAAGGAAAAACAAAAAATACCTTCAAATATGAACCTAGCCAATATTACTCTACTATAAAGACCCGACACTTCCATCCAGTTACCGTCCAATTTCATTAATAAATGTAGATCTCAAAATAATTAGCAAAGCTTTGGCCAGAAGAATAGAAAAAATAACCCCTCTAATAATACACCCTGACCAAACAGGCTTTATTAAAGGTAGACATTCCTCTAACATGCGTAGATTAATTAACATCATAGATTATTCTACTCTACATAACCTGGAATCCACAGTCATTTCTTTAGACGCAGAAAAAACATTTGACCGAGTAAACAGGAAATTTTTATGTGGAACGTTAAACAAATTTGGGTTTGGGTCATCTTTCATAGATTGGATAAAAAATATTATATAACAACCCAAATGCATGTGTGAAGACCAATGATCAAACCTCTCCAAGCTTCTGTTTGCAGAGAGGAACCAGACAGGGCTGCCCGCTTTCTCCATCACTCTTTGCTATTTTTATTGAACCTGGCTGCTGCCATAAGACAAAATAAAGAGATTAAAGGAATCCATGCTAAAAATATAGAACACAAGATAAGTCTTTATGCTGATGACGTATTACTTTTTCTCCAGAACTCACCGACATCTCTCCCCCAGACAATCACACTTATTAACACATTCTCATCAATATCTGACTACTCTATTAACTGGTCTAAGACTCTTATTATGCCCGTCAACTGTGACCTACAAAACATACCCAATACTACAATACAGTCTGGAAACATTAGATAGCTAGGCATAAACATTTCCTCCAGGTTATTAGAACTAACAAAGCTAAATTATGTCCAGCTACTTAAAGCAATAGAGGATGATCTCTCACGGTGGAGGCGCTTACCCATATCACTCATGGGGAGGGTTGCCACAGTTAAAATGATGGTTCCATCTAAAGTAAACTACCTGTTTTCAATGATACCCACTAAACCATCCTCCAGTTGGTTTAAGTCACTGGACTCACATATATCAAAATTTTTATGGAAAAATAAGCCATCACGTATCAGTCTAAAAACTTTACAAGAGACTAAAGATAGAGGCGGATTGGAGCTACCCAACTTTAATCATGTTTTCTTAGCTAACAAGCTGCAGTATATCTCCAAATGGCTTAAACCTATCAGTCTGGATGAATCATGGTTAGATGTAGAGCAAGCATTGTGTGAGGATGTGTTTAGCTCTGACCTGCCATTCATCAGCTCAACCATCAAAACACATTAAGGGGCTGAGTTATGACGAGGGCAAAACTGCTGCGCTATTTAACATTTGCTGCGCAGTTTTGCTCTGGTTATGTTTCTACGATTAGCGCCTGATCTATTAAGACTGCTCCTGTTATCATTTGCGGAGCAAACAGCAGTATTTAAATGAGGATTTAGCGGCGCTGTTTGCTCTGTCATGTAAGGTTCTGGAGAGCAAGGAAACCGCAAACGCAAAATTAACTTTTATCCGATAGAAGTTGAGACAAATAAAGGAGACAAATAAAAATACTGCGGAAGACGAGGAAAAAAATCTAAATGTCACCAGAAATGCTGCAATATAGTTTCATATTCAAGTTCAATTTATTTATAAGGCACACTAACAACAACCTTTAGGAACCAAGGTATTGTACATATAAAAACATGCAAGGAACAAATAAGAAATAATAAAGGTTTAAAAGCTATAAAGAAATAATAATAATAATAATAATAATAATAATAATAATAATAAAAGACAGGCATGATAAAGTCTTTAAACTTATCCAGCAATTCTAATATTGCAACGCTGGATCGTCTCCACAATCCTCTTCTCTGGCATTCTAAATATATTAATATAATAGAAAAAAATGCATTATCTTAGTCGCCTTTCATGGTGTCTGTGCCTCCTCCTTAAAATTATTACTGCAGCCATTGCGCGTATACTGTTGTGCCAATTAGCACCTGCTTTTCAGAAACGCTATTTTTAGAGCAAACATAAACACCGCAAACTATTTGCGGGCTACATGAATCCCACTGCTGCGCAAACCAGATTTATTTGCATAGTCTCCTCCCACTAATGTGCACTTTCTGGCCGGAACGCCCATAATGCATATGCAGTAGCTACAGAAACGCAAAGTGGAGAGCGGCGCAGTTTTGCCAGGATAACTGACGCAGTTCCATGTTTGCGGCTTTGATAGATAAGCTTGGGCCGATTTTAGCGGAGCAAAGCCGTCTGCACCTGTTTTAGTACACGCAAAGCGTTTATAGATCAGGGCCTAAGTGTTTTAAAAGCATCAATATCAGTTCCTCCTTAGTGGCTTGGTGGGATTTTCTAAAAATAACCAAATCCTCACTTTTTCCATGTAAGTTTACACCCCTCTGGAACAACCCTGACATCCTGCAAAACAAAAAGCTTATCAATTTTACTTAATGGAAACATAAAGGAATAAAACAGAACATACAATAGAAAATGGAAACTTCTTGTCATTTAATATTCTCACTTCACAATATGGAATCAGTAGCAAAACATTTTTAGAATATCACCAGCTTAAATCTATTATATGTAAAAAATATACCATTAATCAATTAAACTTAGAGCTACCTATTAGGGTGGCAGAATTCATGAATCTCAATGCCCCAAAGCTATTATCAAAAACATATAGACTATTATCCAAACTAGAAGACTCAATCTGTCTTCCAACTTCAAAATGGGAGGGTGACTTGTCAAGTAACTTTAATAAAGATAAATGGTCACAAATATGTTTAAACACCTTTAAAATGACTAAAAATTCAAATATGCAACTAATACAATTCAAAATTCTGCATAGAACTCATTGTACAGGACAAAGGATGTTCAGGATGGCTCTGTCACAATCAAACATCTGCACACACTGCAATGAAAACACACCAGACAACTATTTCCATGCCTTGTGGTCCTGCACACCTGTCCGCAGGTTCTGGCTTCAGGCATGTGTGGACATGTCAACATGGTTTAAATGTAATATTCCTACAATTCCACACTATGTCTACTAGGTGACTTGGGTGACATTAATATGACAAATAACTCTGCACACATGATATGCACAGCATTATGCATCGCAAAGAAAACTTTCATTGTGAACTGGAAAAACAAAAATAATCTGTGTATTCAGCAGTTTAGGAATCTCTTAGTTGACCACATCAGTAGTGAGACAATTTCTGCCTCCTCAAAGAACTATTTAGCTGAATCTCATTCCCTCTGGTCCCCTGTGCTTAGCTCCATCACTTAGTGTAGGTGGAGGACTGTGACCTCGTTGCTATGGGGGTTTGAGAAATGGCCGGGAGTGACTGGTGGTTGCGGGTTCTTTGTGGTTGCCCATGGTGCGGGACCGGGCTGCTCTGCTGTGGGGGTGGCCCTGGATCTGGCCCCGTCGGGGGCTGTGGGGGCCAGCGGTTGGAGTTGCCTCATGGCGGGGGGTGAGGCCACTGGTGGTGCCAGGGTTGGTGGGCGTCGGTCCTGGGCCGGGCGGCCGGGCTATTCCGGGGCGGGCTGGGCGGGGGTTCTGGGCTCTGGTGCCCGGGGGTGGTCCTCCTCCCTCTGGGATGGTGGGCTCCGTATGTGCCAGGGGTCTGGGCCTGCCCGGATGTGCTGCCGTGGTGTATAAAGATTATGGTGGCTTTATTTCGTTTCTTTACTTTAAGAAAGCCTTTGATCTACCTGTCATGGTGGTTTTATGTTATTTCTTAACTTTAAAAATGCCTTTGATCTATCTATTATGGTGGCTTTATTTCATTTCTTGACTTTAATAAAGCCTTTGATCTATGTATTATGGTAGTTTCATATCAATTCTTGACATTAACAAAGCCTTTGATCTATCTATTATGGTGGTTTAATCAGTTTATTGACTTTAATAAAGCCTTTGATCTATCTATTGTGGTGGTGTTATGTCATTTCTTAACTTCAATAATGCCTTTGATCATTATCTTATGGTGATGTTGTGTCATATCTTGACTTTAATAAAGCCTTTAATCTATCTATTGTTGTGGTTTTATGTCATTTCTTAACTTCAATAATGCCTTTGATCTATATGTTAAGGTGATGTTGTGTCATATCTTGACTTTAATAAGGCCTTTGATATATCTATTTTGCTGGTTTTATGTCATTTATTGACATTAACAAAGCCTTTGATCTATCTATTATGGTGGCTTTGTTTCAATTCTTGACTTTAAGAAAGCCTTTAATCTATCTATTATGGTGGCTTTGTCTCAAATCTTGACTTTAAGCAAGCCTTTAATCTATCTATTGTTGTGGTTTTATGTCATTTCTTAACTTCAATAATGCCTTTGATCTATATGTTAAGGTGATGTTGTGTCATATCTTGACTTTAATAAAGCCTTTGATATATCTATTTTGCTGGTTTTATGTCATTTATTGACATTAACAAAGCCTTTGATCTATCTATTATGGTGGCTTTGTTTCAATTCTTGACTTTAAGAAAGCCTTTAATCTATCTATTATGGTGGCTTTGTCTCAAATCTTGACTTTAAGAAAGCCTTTAATCTATCTATTGTTGTGGTTTTATGTCATTTCTTAACTTCAGTAATGCCTTTGATCTATGTGTTAAGGTGATGTTGTGTCATATCTTGACTTTAATAAAGCCTTTGAAATATCTATTTTGCTGGTTTTATGTCATTTATTGACATTAACAAAGCCTTTGATCTATCTATTATGGTGGCTTTGTTTCAATTCTTGACTTTAAGACAGCCTATAATCTATCTGTTATGGTGGTGTTATGTCCTTCCTTGACTTTACTTAAGCCATTGATCTATCTATTATGCGAGCTTTTTTTTAATTCTTGACTTTAATAAAGACTTTGATCTATCTATTATGGTGTCTGTTTAGCTCTTTACTTTAATAAAGTCTTTGATCTATCTATTGTGGTGGTTTTATGTCATTTCTCAAATTTAATAAAGCCTTTGATCTATCTATCATGTTGGTTTATTTAGTTTATTGACTTTAATAAATCCGTTGATCTATCTGTTATGATGGTGTTATGTCATTTCTTAACTTCAATAATGCCTTTGATCTATATGTTAAGGTGATGTTGTGTCATATCTTGACTTTAATAAAGACTTTGATCTATCTATTATGGTGTCTGTTTAGCTCTTTACTTTAATAAAGCCGTTGATCTATCTATTGTGGTGGTTTTATGTAATTTCTCAAACTTAAGAAAGCCTTTGATCTATCTATCATGTTGGTTTATTTAGTTTATTGACTTTAATAAATCCGTTGATCTATCTGTTTTGATGGTGTTATGGCCTTTCTTGACTTTAATAAAGCCTTTGATCTATCGATTGCTGTGGCTTTGTTTCATTTATTTACTTTAATAAAGCCTTTGATCTATCTGTTATGTTGGTGTCATGTTGTGTCCTGATTTTAATAAAGCCTTTGTTCTATCTATTATGCAAGCTTTATTTTGTTTCTTAACTTTAATAAAGCCGTTGAGCTATCTGTTATGGTGTCTGTTTTGTTTCTTGACTTTAATAAAGCCTTTGATCTATCTGTCATGGTGGTGTTATGTCCTTTCTTGACATTAATAAAGCCTTTGATCGATCTATTATGTTGGTGTTATGTTGTGTCTTGACTTTAACAAAGCCTTTTATCTATCTATTATGCTGGCTTTATTTCGTTTCTTGACTTTAATAAAGCCTTTGATCTATCTATTATGTTGGTGACATGTTGTTTCCTGATTTTAATAAAGCCGTTGATCTCTCTATTATGCAAGCTTTATTTCATTTCTTCACATTAATAAAGCCTTTAATCTATCTATTATGGTATCTGTTTAGTTTCTTAAGTTTAATAAAGCCATTGATCTATCTATTATGGTGGTTTATTCCGTTCATTGACTTTAAAAAAGCCTTTGATCTATCTGTTATGGTGGTGTTATTTCCTTCCTTGACTTTAAGAAAGCCTTTGATCTATGTATTATGTTGTCTCTTGACTTTAACAAAGTCTTTGATCTACCTATTATGCCGGCTATATTTCGTATCTTGACTTTCATAATGCCTTTAATCTATTTTTAATGGTGGCTTTATTTCGTTTCTTGACTTTTATAAAGCCTTTGATCTATCTATTATGGTGTCTGTTTCGTTTCTTGACTTTAATAAAGCCTTTGATCTGCCTATTATGCTGGCTTTATTTCGTTTCTTCACTTTAATAATGCCTTTGATCTATCTATTATGGTGTCTGTTTTGTTTATTAATGTTAATAAAGCCTTTGGTCTTTGAGTTTTTTGACTTTTATAAAGCTTTTGATCTATCTGTTATGGTGGTGTTATGTCCGTTCTTGACTTTAAGAAAGCCTTTGATCTATGTATTATGTTGGTGTTATGTTGTGTTTTGACTTTAACAAGGCATTTGATCTATCTGTTATGCTGGCTTTATTTGGTTTCTTGACTTTAATAATGCCATTGATCTATCTATCATCGTGGCTTTATTTCATTTCTTGACTTTAATGAAGCCTTTGATCTCTCTATTATGCAAGATTTATTTCATTTCTTGACTCTTATAAAGCCTTTGATGTATCTATTATGGTGTCTGTTTCATTTCTTGACTTTAATAAAGCCTTTGATCTATCTATTATGTTGGTGTTATGTTGTGTCTTGACTTTAACAACGCCTTTGATCTATCTATTATGCTGGCTTTATTTTGTTTCTTGACTTTAATAATGCCTTTAATCTATTTCTTATTGTGGCTTTATATCATTTCTTTACTTTTATTATGTCTGTGATCTATCTGTTATGGTGACTGTTTCGTTTCTTGACTTTAATAAAGTCTTTGATCTATTTATTATGGTGGCTTTAATTCATTTTCTGACTTTAATAAAGCCTTTGATCTTTCCATTATTTTGGTGTTATGTTGTGTCTTGACTTTAACAAAGCCTTTGATCTACCTATTATGCTGGCTATATTTCGTTTCTTCACTTTAATAATGCCTTTGATCTATCTATTATGGTGTCTGTTTTGTTTCTTAATTTTAATAAAGCCTTTGGTCGATCTATTATGCTGGTTTATTGAGTTTATTGACTTTACCAAAGCCTTTGATCTATCTGTTATGGTGGTGTGATGTCCTTTCTTAACTTTAAGAAAGCCTTTGATCTATGTATTATGTTGGTGTAATGTTGTGTCTTGACTTTAACAAAGCCTTTGATCTACCTATTATGCTGGCTATATTTCGTTTCTTGACTTTAATAATGTCTTTAATCTATTTCTTATGGTGGTTTTATTTCGTTTCTTGACTTTTATAAAGTCTTTGATCTATCTGTTATGGTGACTGTTTCGTTTCTTTACTTTAATAAAGCCTTTGATCTATCTATTATGGTGTTTTTTTCAGTTTATTGACTCTAATAAAGCCTTTGATCTATCTATTATGCTGGCTTTATTTCGTTTCTTGACTTTAATAAAGCCTTTGATCTCTCTATTATGCAAGCTTTCTTTCATTTTTTCACTTTAATAAAGCCTTTGATCTATCTATTATGGTGGTTTATTGAGTTTTTTGACTTTTATAAAGCTTTTGATCTATCTGTTATGGTGGTGTTATGTCCGTTCTTGACTTTAAGAAAGCCTTTGATCTATGTATTATGTTGGTGTTATGTTGTGTTTTGACTTTAACAAGGCATTTGATCTATCTGTTATGCTGGCTTTATTTCGTTTCTTGACTTTAATAATGCCATTGATCTATCTATCATCGTGGCTTTATTTCATTTCTTGACTTTAATGAAGCCTTTGATCTCTCTATTATGCAAGATTTATTTCATTTCTTGACTCTTATAAAGCCTTTGATGTATCTATTATGGTGTCTGTTTCATTTCTTGACTTTAATAAAGCCTTTGATCTATCTATTATGTTGGTGTTATGTTGTGTCTTGACTTTAACAACGCCTTTGATCTATCTATTATGCTGGCTTTATTTTGTTTCTTGACTTTAATAATGCCTTTAATCTATTTCTTATTGTGGCTTTATATCATTTCTTTACTTTTATTATGTCTGTGATCTATCTGTTATGGTGACTGTTTCGTTTCTTGACTTTAATAAAGTCTTTGATCTATTTATTATGGTGGCTTTAATTCATTTTCTGACTTTAATAAAGCCTTTGATCTTTCCATTATTTTGGTGTTATGTTGTGTCTTGACTTTAACAAAGCCTTTGATCTACCTATTATGCTGGCTATATTTCGTTTCTTCACTTTAATAATGCCTTTGATCTATCTATTATGGTGTCTGTTTTGTTTCTTAATTTTAATAAAGCCTTTGGTCGATCTATTATGCTGGTTTATTGAGTTTATTGACTTTACCAAAGCCTTTGATCTATCTGTTATGGTGGTGTGATGTCCTTTCTTAACTTTAAGAAAGCCTTTGATCTATGTATTATGTTGGTGTAATGTTGTGTCTTGACTTTAACAAAGCCTTTGATCTACCTATTATGCTGGCTATATTTCGTTTCTTGACTTTAATAATGTCTTTAATCTATTTCTTATGGTGGTTTTATTTCGTTTCTTGACTTTTATAAAGTCTTTGATCTATCTGTTATGGTGACTGTTTCGTTTCTTTACTTTAATAAAGCCTTTGATCTATCTATTATGGTGTTTTTTTCAGTTTATTGACTCTAATAAAGCCTTTGATCTATCTATTATGCTGGCTTTATTTCGTTTCTTGACTTTAATAAAGCCTTTGATCTCTCTATTATGCAAGCTTTCTTTCATTTTTTCACTTTAATAAAGCCTTTGATCTATCTATTATGGTGTCTGTTTTGTTTCTTAACTTTAATAAAGCCTTTCGTCTATCTATTATGGTGGTTTATTCAGTTCAATGACTTTAACAAAGCCTTTGATCTATCTGTTATGGTTGTGTTATGTCCGTTCTTGACTTTAAGAAAGCCTTTGATCTATGTATTATGTTGGTGTTATGTTGTGTCTTGACTTTAACAACGCCTTTGATCTATCTATTATGCTGGCTTTATTTCGTTTCTTGACTTTAATAATGCCTTTAATCTATTTCTTATTGTGGCTTTATATCATTTCTTTACTTTTATTAAGTCTGTGATCTATCTGTTATGGTGACTGTTTCGTTTCTTGACTTTAATAAAGCCTTTGATCTATTTATTATGGTGGCTTTAATTCATTTCCTGACTTTAATAAAGCCTTTGATCTTTCTATTTTTTTGGTGTTATGTTGTGTCTTGACTTTAACAAAGCCTTTGATCTACCTATTATGCTGGCTTTATTTCGTTTCTTCACTTTAATAATACCTTTGATCTATCTATTATGGTGTCTGTTTTGTTTCTTAATTTTAATAAAGCCTTTGGTCGAACTATTATGCTGGTTTATTGAGTTTATTGACTTTAACAAAGCCTTTGATCTATCTGTTATGGTGGTGTGATGTCCTTTCTTAACTTTAAGAAAGCCTTTGATCTATGTATTATGTTGGTGTTATGTTGTGTCTTGACTTTAACAAAGCCTTTGATCTACCTATTATGCTGGCTATATTTCGTTTCTTGACTTTAATAATGTCTTTAATCTATTTCTTATGGTGGTTTTATTTCGTTTCTTGACTTTTATAAAGCCTTTGATCTATCTATTATGGTGTCTGTTTTGTTTCTTAACTTTAATAAAGCCTTTCGTCTATCTATTATGGTGGTTTATTCAGTTCAATGACTTTAACAAAGCCTTTTATCTATCTGTTATGGTTGTGTTATGTCCGTTCTTGACTTTAAGAAAGCCTTTGATCTATGTATTATGTTGGTGTTATGTTGTGTTTTGACTTTAACAATGTATTTGATCTATCTGTTATGCTCTCTTTATGTCGTTTCTTGACTTTAATAATGCCATTGATCTATCTATCATCGTGGCTTTATTTCATTTCTTGACTTTAATAAAGCCTTTGATCTATCTATTATGGTATCTGTTTTGTTTCTTAACTTTAATAATGCCATTAATCTATCTATTATGGTGGTTTATTCAGTTCATTGACTTTAATAAAGCCTTTGATCTATCTGTCATGGTGGCGTTATGTCCTTTCTTGACTTTAAGAAAGCCTTTGTTCTATGTATTATGTTGGTGTTATGTTGTGTCTTGACTTTAACAACGCCTTTGATCTATCTATTATGCTGGCTTTATTTCGTTTCTTGACTTTAATAATGCCTTTGATCTATTTATTATGGTGGCTTTATTACCTTTCTTGACTCTTATAAAGCCTTTGATGTATCTGTTATGGTGTCTTTTTCGCTTCTGAACTTTAATAAAGCCTTTGATCTATCTATTATGGTGGTTTAAAAAGTGTATTGACTCTAATAAAGCCTTTGATCTCTCTATTATGTTGGTGTCATGTTGTGTCCTGATTTTAACAAAGCCTTTGATCTCTCTATTATGCAAGCTTTGTTTCATTTCTTTACTTTAATAAGGCCTTTGATCTATCTATTATGGTGTCTGTTTTGTTTATTAGCTTTAATAAAGTCTTTGGTCTATCTATTATGGTGGTTTTTTCAGTTCATTGACTTTAATAAAGCTTTTGATTTATCTGTTATCGTATTTCGTTTCACCGAGCCACAATTGGGCCCACCATACTTTCTGAATATGCTACAGCGACTTGGAGGAAATTTTCCTCTGATGCAACATCAAGCTGGAGGCTCAGTTTACAAGCCTTATTCCTTGACAGATATGCATTCTCTTACTTCTAAGTTACCTGCTCTCACTTCTGGGGGATTGATGCAGTGGAACAAAATGAAGTGGAAGTATTAATACATCAGAGTTGAAAAACAACAGGTGCAGTGGCCCTGGTCAGCAAAATATTAATAGTATGACATTATAACATGATATCAAAATGATGTCAACCAGTAAGCCCTAAAAGGCTGTGTGTGTATACAGAAATAGAATCAGAGAGACTATATAAGCTTGGAGAAATGAATATACGTGGTCTTTGATCCTGAAGGGGTGTCCCCCTGTTCGGCCGAATAAAGGAAGATCATTGAGACCTCTGTCTGCAGACTCTTAATATCAGCAGCCCTTTTGATAAAGAATTTATCTACGACATTTGGTGAGCCAGCCAGTTAACCGCTGGGGCCGGACGTGTGGACCGCTTTGACTCACCGCTTAAGGAGGTAAGCCCCATTTTGAATCCTTCTGTGTGGAGTGAGCCGGAGCGGTGGGGCCCGTCCTGGCTACAAGTTGAACTTAGTTATACAGCTGCTGTGACTCTGCTGACAGATAAATTTGTGTGCACACAAATAAAGTAGTTTTGTGAAGACAGGGCCTTACCAGAAGTAGCTGGGAGGAAGGTCAGTTTTAAGGCGATATTGGGTAGTTTATGAGGGCCTTACCAGAAGTAGCTGGGAGGAAGGTCAGTTTAAGGCGATATTGGGTAGTTTATGAGGGCCTTACCAGAAGTAGCTGGGAGGAAGGTCAGTTTAAGGCGATATTGGGTAGTTTATGAGGGCCTTACCAGAAGTAGCTGGGAGGAAGGTCAGTTTTAAGGAGAGAATTACACAGGGCTCACAAGATTGCGAGCTATTAGGCTGGTCTTAAGGGGAGTCAGTTTCAGTGGGTGTGTAATATTTCAGGGCTCTATCAGAACCCGGGGGGTAGACTGGACGCAGGCCCCTTGGAATTTTGAGAGGAGAGTCAGTATAGCGGTGAAGAAGTTAATTGGCAACAAAAATAGTAGTGAAAGTGAAGTAAAAGTGAAAGTGATGAAAATGCACCGATCGATCTGTTTCGAGTTCTAAATTTAGTAAAGAGTTATTATACAGGGCCCGCAAGATTGCGTTGCTATAGGCTGGTCTTGTACAGGGGGTCAGTTAAGTGGGTTTGAGTAGCTTACGGCTAGGATCGTGAGAAAAAAGGGTGCAATGATCGATCAAAAATCTGATCCTAAATTAAACAGAGCCAGTAGTGAAAGGTTTAAGCTCTGTTAACCCGGGAAATCTGCGTAAAAGGGGCTTAGCGCAGTACAGCTGTGAAAAAACCTTGTTGCAACATTAAATGACAAAGAAAAAGACTTTAAAAACTGACTTTTGACATATCCCTCCCCTTGACTGTTCTTCTATTCTCAATAAGAGTGATATGACAGCTGATGTCTTCTGTGTGTGTGTGTGTGAAGCGGATAGTGTGTGTGAAGCGGATAGGAATGGGTGTCTGAGTGAGCTGAAAATTGTCTTGTGACTGCTTTACCCCTCTAACTGAGAGTAAACTTATGACTTCTATGTGAAAAAATAAAGAAAAAGTTTTAAACTGTGCCTTGACTGTTTTATTCCTCTCTTACTAAGGGTGATTTGTTCAGCTGTTGAATAAAAGCATAGTATGTGATGCAATGGGAAAGCAATGTGTGACTGCCGACAGTGTGTGTAAACCGCCAAGTGTGTGTGTAAGGGGCGTCTGAGCGAAACTTGAGACGAGTGTGTGTGTATGTGTAAGTGAGCTAAAAGTAAAAAAGGACCAGTGTAATTGGGGATTGAAGCAGCTGCTGGGGATACTGAAAACTTATGCATGAGACAGAGGCCTCTGTCAGTAATATTGCATGTTGCATGTTGAAAAGAGCTATAATCCTGAATTACAGTGCATTGACCCGTTCCCCCAACCCACGAAAATAGCCCAGAGTGGTCTGGTGGAATCTGACACCAAGCTGCTTGCTAATACACATACACACACAAAAATAACAGAAAAAAACTTTGCTCTTCTCTTGTGCAGCTACAAGGATGTAGCTGTTCTATTCTTACGCCTGTTAAAATAAAACCGCTGAACTCTTTTGGTTTCCTTCCAACACAACACGACTCCTCCCATTGGGTTGACACCAAGAAGCAGGACACGGAGTTGCAGCACACCCAAGTGGATTCCATTTGAGTTGCATGATTATCATATTGTATTAAAGCAGGGTTGACTGAATAGGATAATGATGAGTACGCCCGAAGCTATTGTTTGTATCCGTTACCCCCACAGGATGAAAGAGGTTCAACACATGTCCAAGAAATGGCATAAAAGAACAAAAAACCTTAAAGACCCGTGGCCTCCTACAGGAACCTTCGATAGAAATATTTGTGAATTGATGCAACATCGCATTGAGGATTACAAAGCTGGAAATAGTTCTAAGAAACGACAAAAGAAGCGAGAGCTTGAGTTGGAAATTTTAAACTTATTTAGAATCAGCAAGCCAATTAAAAGAAATGTCAAAACCATGGTGTCATATACAGATAATCCAGGGGAAGCTGAAAACTGTACTAATGCCGAACTTTTCCCAAACTTAACAGGAACAATAAAGATAGATGGAAACTTTAATCTTGATGACCGGCAAAGCCTTCCAGGGGTACCAGCTAATGCTGACATGTCAGGAACTGTAAGTAACATTCATGACAGGTCATCTGTTGCTTCAAGGGTCGCTGAGGTGGCACTTCCTGGTCCAGACCCACTCAACTCCAGACAGAGGAGCCTGTCTTTACCACCAAACACTGGAGAAGCCCAGGCCCAGGTCAGACAGCGTCCGGCCTCTGCCCATTCTCCTCAAAGGCAGGAAACTCCTCCCCACATGACAATCCCAAAACATTGTAGCACGCAGCGACGTCAGTCTGGAATTATTAATTGTTACCAAGATCGAACCGAATTGGTTCGAAAGGGCAAAGCTGAGGACAGTTTTTGGTTAAACTTAGGGCCCCGTCAACAAGATTTACATCGTGAGCTGGGACGGAGCCAGATAGTTGAGATGGAACAGGAAATAGATGACTTAAATGAGGAGGTGGAGGGGGCGACCTCGGGGGGTGGGACTTCCATGCCTGCGTGCCTGCAAAAGCCCGGCACGTCCACAGGGGTCTCCAGGGATGAGTATGACTTAAGATATAGGCCTAATATTAGACCTCCTGATAGATTCACAGGTGGAGAATTCCCAATCCTGATTAGGGGAACGAGGGCCGATTATCACCCTTGGCCGGCTCGGGACTTGACAGGTTTGGTCTCCGGGCTCCGACAGATCACCGCAGGAGGGGGCAAATGGGTTAAAGCTTTTGAATCAAATACGGCCGGAACACTACTTTCACTAGGCGACATCAAGGCTGTCCTCACACAGGTTTTGGGGTTGTCTAAGATGCAACAGTTTTTCAAAGACAATGAACTGGACTGGATTTTGAGTGAACGGGCAGATGGAACGGAACTGGCTGCCTATAAAGGGGTGATTTGGAAAGGAATACGCACCAAGTACCCTAATAAAATTGATGTTGATGCTTTAAAAGGGGAACCTCTGAAAGACGACCAGAATCCAGCAGCATACATCGATATGCAGTTAAAAAGATGGCGCCTAGAGACTGAAAAAGATGTGGAAAATGATCCTGTTTTGCTCACTCTTTTCAGAAATGCAGTGATCACATCGATGCCAAAGGAAGTCACCCGGCGCCTGGAGGACGTTGTTGGCCTGGCGTCCATGTCCTCGCAGCTGTTCCGTGATCATGTGATTCATGCAGTAATGCGATACAGAAGAGATCTAAGCAAGACTTCTGAACAGGACCTCCAGATTCAAAGGAAACTGACTCAGATGCAACTAAATGATTTGCAAGGCAAGCTGAAAGAAAAGACTCAAGCTGTTGTGTTCACAGATCCAGGTGCGGGTCAGACTGCTGGAGTTCCTGAGTCAACACAGGCTGCCAGTGGTCCCCAGCCGTTCCGCCCTTCCTACTCAAGGCTTGGTACTCCCTCGTCTGGGGCGTGGCAGGGATCCAACCGCTGCTGGTATTGTGGAATGTTTGGACATTTTGCTAGGGCTTGCCCACGGTTTATGCCCCTCTCGGCAGGTGGTCCTGGAAGAAAAGGAATTGTCCCCAGAAGAGGTGGAGGTGAGACCCTGGGTGGCACTCGGCCAAGACCCTCTCAGTTTTAGGGGGGTCCCGGGAATCCTGTGGGTGAAGGTTCGTACCCGTTGATCCTACACACACGCACTGACCCCATGATAAATGTGAAAGTTGGGGATCGACAGGTTCAGGAACACCTCGCCAAGAACCTTCCCCTGTCAGATAACTTTGTCAAGACAGTAGGATTCTCGGGAAAAAGTCAATTGGTTCCCATTACTGCTCCCGTTAAAATGAAAGTAGGAAATGATGAAATTAAAATACCCATTTTGGTTTCAGACCAAACACCCGTCAATTTATTAGGACGAGATGCACTTTGTAAACTTGGGCTCAAAATTTTATGCTCCCCTTCGGGAATATACGTGGAAAATATTGGATTGGATTTACAAATGACTGCTCAAGCAGAACCAGCAATTGTTTATTGGTTGGGAAACATGGAGGGACCCGTGGGTTCAGTGTTGGAAAAATGGGAAACATGCGTAAGGGCCCAGGCACCAAGAGGTTTTCCTCCAATCTTACCTCCTCACTGTACAATGTTTGTTGATCCATCAGCCAGCCCAACCTTTCAGGATAGGTGGGAAAAGGAGACGGAGGGTGTAAAGGTTGAATTGGAGGCTCCATATATCCTGATTGGAGGCCAAGGCGCAGCATTAAAGGTAAACCACAATACTTTTATTGATAAATGGTACTGTGTTACTCAATCTTTACCACACATTACACTGTTGGTAAATCCAGAATACCACTCCAGGGACCTCGGTCCAATGGTAAGAACTGCAGAGCATTTAACATGGAAAAGTACAGACAACCCATTAATCTCTCTTTCAGATGATGGATCAATGTTAAGGATTAAGTGTGATCTGTCATTACAAGCAACACCTCAGATGGTGGTGCTACCAGGAAAAAACATAATGATGACATGCAAAACCAACCCCCTTGGATTTTACAGTGATCTGGAAACTGATATTTTAACACAGGTTCCGGACCAACTGTGGTCCAGACATGAGACGGATGTGGGACTGGCAGTTTCGGCCAGCCCAGTTACTGTCAAAATAAAACCAGGTGCAGTTTTACCTTGGCGGCCACAATACAAACTTAATCCCGCTGATGAAGAAGGGATTGGAATCCTAATTGATGGGTTTTTAAAAGTAGGAGTGCTGATTGAGATTTCTAGTCCTTGTAACACCCCAATTCTTGCAGTTCTAAAAGCAGATAAATCAAAGTACCGACTGGTCCATGATCTGAGGGCAATCAATGCCATCCTGGAAGATGTCGCTGCAGACTTCTCCAATCCACACACACTGTTGAATGCCATCCCTGCTAAAGCTAAGTTTTTCACAGTAGTGGATCTTTGTTCAGCATTTTTCAGTATCCCTCTGGCAGAAGAGTCACGATATCTGTTTTCGTTTACCTTTAGAGGTCGACAATACAGCTACGCCAGAATGCCCCAGGGACTGACAAGCAGCCCCGCGTGGTTTGATCGTGTGGTGAGTCAGGATCTACAGGAGCTGGATTTGAGCGGCGTCCTAATCCGGTATGTAGACGATATATTGATTTGTTCAGACACCATTGAAGATTGTCAGCGCGACTCGATCAAAGTGCTGCGGAGGCTGGCAGAATGTGGACATAAAGCTTCTCGGACAAAGCTGCAATTCTGTCGGTCTCATGTGGAATTCCTCGGTAGAGTAATCTCCCATGGAACTATAGCCCTGTCTCCTGACCACCTCAAAGGCATAAGTCAAGCACCGCGTCCACAGACTTGCGCGCAACTAATGACCTTTTTAGGTATCACAGGATTCAGCGCGGAGTGGTTGGAGGATTATGCAGTAAAAACGACACCACTCAGGGATCTTCTGAAGTCTTCTGAAGCTAGGGCTTTGAGGGGATCTTTGGAGTGGACCACGGAAGCACTGTTGGCTTTTGATGTGCTTAAGCAGGAACTGCAAGGTGCCCCAGCCTTAAAAATGCCGGAATATGATAAACCTTTCTATCTTTACGTTTCAAACAGATGCAACATGTATGCAACGGCTGTATTGACACAGGATTCATGTTCTGGTGGAAAGAAACAACCCATCGCTTATTACAGTACAACACTGGACGACGTGGCAAGAGGGTGGCCCCCGTGCTACCAGGGTCTCGCAGCAGTACACATGGCGTATGAAAAGGCGTCTGCTATAACTAAATAATATCCTGTGGTTATTTTTACCCATCATAAAATCAAAATGTCTCTGTTGATTCCAGAGTGTCATAAACCAGACCACTGTGGGCGAGATGAGGTGGTGCATCGGGTACAACAGCAGGGTTATTGGGCGCCGTACCTGCAGGCATTGGTGACGGATGCGCTAAATCGGTGCGAGGTATGCGCGCAAAATAACATTCGGAAAGGTATTGTCACCCCCACAGCGCGAATTCCTGTCCCGGAAGGCCCGTTTCGTCATCTGATTTTAGATTTTGTGGACATGTTGGTCCCGGTACACGGTAAGCGCTACCTTTTGGTGGTTTTTGATCATTTCAGTCGTTGGGTGGAGGCCACTCCGTCAAAGGACATGGGGACGGGAACAGTCATAAAGTTCCTGGTCCGTGAGGTGATCCCTAGGTTTGGCTTACCATCCATCCTTTCATCGGACTCGGGACCAGCATTCATCAACAAGGTCTACGAGGGCGTTCTGCGCCAGCTCGGAATCAAAGTCCGTCACGGAAGTATCTACACTCCCTCCAGTCAGGGAGGGGTGGAACGAGTGAATGGCACGCTTAAGGCAAAAATTAATAAGATTTGTGCATGTACTGGTTTACGGTGGCATGACGCATTACCGCTGGCCCTAATGAGTTACCGCATGCAAGCTCATCGGGTCACACATTTGTCTCCTCATGAAATGTTAACAGGTCGTCCCATGCCGGGCCCCCAGTTTCGGGGTCCTTTCAAAGGACCCCCGCTGGAGCAGTTGGAGAAGGAGCTGCACAGTTACATGAAACAGTTGTCTGCTATCCATAAAGCAATTTATTTTCAGGAAAAAGCAAACGAGCCCAAGCAGGTCTCGGTGGAATCGGGTCCAGTGGTGCCCGGGGATAAGGTGTACATCAAGGAATTTCGGAGGAAGTGGAACACTCCTAGACGCCGAGGTCCCTACACGGTAGTCCGAGCCACCCCGACTGCGGTCCAGGTAGAAGGAAGCTTCGCTTGGCACCACCTGAACCATTGTTCGTTGGCAACTACGACCAACAACTGCAAAACGGGCCCTGGGGACTGGTCGGATTGTGCAGCGTTCTCAAATGACCAGCCCCCCAAAAGGGGAAGTATCGCCTGGCATGCATCTGACAAAGATAGTCCGGCCAGGGCAGATTCAGAGTTGTCGCCCGATGATGTTGTGTCTGAAGTTCCTGTGGTTTCTTCTGTTGTTCGGGATAGTAATGTGGACATGGGCAAGTCAGCCAACCCGGACCCGAAGCAGCAGCCACTACGTCGTCCCATCACCAGGGCCTTCTCAAGGGAACAGAGGGGCGCCAGCTCAAAGACGGGACGCCGACCTCAGTGATCAGGGGAAGTACGATCCTCATGCCAAATGCCATTATCAGTCAGGTCTTTTGCCGGCATGCACCAGCACACATCTACACACTACCCGTGACGCGGTATTTCAGACAGATGTTGCACTTTTATTCCAGCTAACACAGCGCCAGATGGTTCCTTTACATCTGCCATGGACGAGATAATACGGGTGGGGAGGGAGGTGCGAGAGCATGCTGGGAAGAGCGACTGGTCTCTTAATTGGTTGGACCAGTTAATGGCTGACTGGAAAAATGTATTGATAAAGGTGGGAGTTGGGTCAGCTTTGGTTCTGATCCTTCTTTTCTTGTTTGGCATGTGCATCGTTCCTGCCCTGAGGAAAGCATGGGGGACGAGTCTCAAGAAACAGACCTCTGTCATCATGGCTGCCCAATTGGTCCGTACTGAGTTGGACCTGTGACGTCTCAATAGAACTACAGTCGGTTGGACAAAGGGGCGGCAGCCTGTGACGGAAGGCTGGTGACCCAACACTCCTGTTTGCCTCCGGACTGGAAAAGGACTCTATCTTGTGTTATTCACGTGTGGTTTTTGTAGTCAGTAATCTTCTGTAATAGGTTATCCTTGTGAAAACGGATTGTAATGTAATTTCTTTGTTGTGTGTGTATGATTAATTTCTGTCATAGTACTTAGAAGGTCTCCTGCAGGGGTTCACTGGCCTACCCGTGCCTGAGTGTCAAGTAAGATCAAAAGTTACCGGTGCTCGCCCAGAGGGGGAGCACGGGGGAATTTTTTCTCCCTTCGGGGTTTTTTCGCCCTCGTACGGGAGGTTCAGATCGGCTCCTATGTTATGCTTGAGACCTGCGTGTGTGGACAAGTGTGCGTAAAAAGGTTTCCCTATTGTAAGTTTCAGAGTATCGTCTTAGGGCCGATTACTCTGAAATATTTGAAAGGGGGAAATGTGGAAGTATTAATACATCAGAGTTGAAAAACAACAGGTGCAGTGGCCCTGGTCAGCAAAATATTAATAGTATGACATTATAACATGATATCAAAATGATGTCAACCAGTCAGCCCTAAAAGGCTGTGTGTGTATACAGAAATAGAATCAGAGAGACTATATAAGCTTGGAGAAATGAATGTACGTGGTCTTTGATCCTGAAGGGGTGTCCCCCTGTTCGGCCGAATAAAGGAAGATCATTGAGACCTCTGTCTGCAGACTCTTAATATCAGCAGCCCTTTTGATAAAGAATTTATCTACGACAATTTCTCTTACTGCGGGGACTCAATTGGCTCTGGGAGATGTGCGAGGGATGGTTGCCTCTTGTACTTCGACTCTGACACTTAGAGAACTTGATTACTTGGCAGGAACTTTTACTCATCCTAATGACACCCCTTTGGGACCTTATGCTACTGCATCGTCAGCGGCACTTGACAGAACATTTCCTCCTCCTGCGGGTGATAGCTAAAATGACTTTCCAGAGAGATGACAAAGAGACACCAGAGGACTATGTACTGAGATGCATTACTACATACACTGACAGGGTGGGGCATCACCCCAGCCGTAGTGAGGTCCACTGTTCATTGTTTAAGCAGGCGTTTGAGTCTGGCCTCCCTATTGAGGTTAAGGACAAATTAGGGGACCAGCCTGACCTTTTCCCTTCAGAAGCTTTTGAGCGCTATTGCATGTTTGCTAAGCATCATCTTAATCAGTATGACAAAAGCAGAAGGAACAGCAGAATCAGAAAGAGGAGATGGAGGTCTCAGTGTTGAAGCTTCAGTTAGCAAAACTCAGAGATGATGTAAACAGAGAGAAAAAAGCTAAGCAACAGATGGTAGCCACGCCCCCTACTCCACTTCAGGCCCCGGTGACTGTAGCTCCACAGGCCCCTCCCCCAGCTACGCAGCAGTCCTATTATCCTCCATACTCTTGCTTCTTTTGGCACTTTTCCAAACTTCGGCGGGGGACACCTTTGGTTTCAGCCACGGCTCCATTGTTTACACCAGGGACCAGCTGTTAGCTCTGAGCGGCACTGCTCTTCTCTACGCGGAGAAGCCGGAGATTCCCGCGGAGATACGGAGAAAAAGAAGAGGCTGCAGAGCAGGAAGAAAGCTCCAGGAGAGGAAACGGAGGTACAGGCCATATTTACCCTCCGTGATTATGGGAAACGTTCGTTCCCTCTCTAACAAGACCGAGGAGCTCACGGCGCTGACCCGGCTACAGCGGGAGTTCAGGGAATGTAGCCTCATGTGTTTAACGGAGACGTGGCTGAATAGACTTATTCCGGACTCTGTGGTTTCCCTGGATGGATTTAAACTTTCGCGCGCGGACAGGAGTGCGGCGGAGAGTGGTAAGAGGAAAGGCGGGGGACTCGCGGTGTATGTCAACGAGAGATGGTGCAACCCGGCGCACGTCTGTGTAAAGGAACAGCTTTGCACCAGGGACATTGAGTTACTCGCTGTGGGTATGCGGCCGTATTACCTCCCGAGGGAGTTTTCACACGTTATACTGTTTAATGTGTACATCCCTCCCTCGGCTGATGCAGCAGCTGCTTGTGAGCTGCTCCACAGCGCAGTGACTCGGATGCAGACTCGCCACCCGCAGTCCCTCCTGCTGATCAGCGGGGATTTCAATCACACCTCGCTCTCTGCCACTCTCCCTACTTTCGTCCAGTACGTGAAGTGCCACACCAGGGAGAACAAGACGCTGGACTTACTGTATGCTAATGTGAAGGACGCATACACCTCCGCCCCCCTCCCCCCGCTTGGACGCTCTGATCACAACCTCGTACATCTGCTCCCTGAATACACACCCAGGGTGAGAAGACAGCTGGCACAGAAGAAGTCTGTGAAAGTGTGGACCGATGAGGCCAATGAGAGACTGAGAGACTGTTTCCAATCCACAGACTGGGAGACACTCTGCAGCTCTCATGGAGAGGACATTGATGGCCTGACCCACTGCATCACGGACTACATCAGCTTCTGTGTGGAGAACACTGTGCCAACCCGGAGGGTGCGGTGTTTCTCCAACAACAAACCCTGGGTGACCCCTGAGCTTAAAGTCCTGCTGAACCAGAAAAAGAGGGCTTTCATTTCAGGGGACAGAGAGGAGCAGAGGAGAGTTCAGCATGAACTCCAGTACAAGATCAGGCAAGCCAAGGACAGCTACAGGAAGAAGCTGGAGGAGCAGCTGGAGCAGAAGAACACACGGGACGTGTGGAGAGGGCTGAAGGAGATCTCTGGATTTGGACAGAGTGGTGCCAGAGGGACAGCTGATGGAGACCAGCGCTGGGCCAATGATTTAAGTCTGTTTTTTAACAGATTTGATTCAAACCCCACTCTCCCTGCCCCCCCTCCCCCCTCTTCACACATCTCCAGTCCAGCGTCTACCATCACCTTCCCCCGACCACCTTCATCTTCACCTCCACTTTCACCTACCCCCCATCTCCACTCCACACCAATGGACTCGACCACCAGCCCCCCACTGCCCTCCACCTCCCCCCTCTCCTTTACATCGGCCCAGGTGAGGAGAGAACTGAGGCGGCTGAAGAACAGGAAAGCTGCAGGACCCGACGGCATCAGCTCCAGGCTGCTCAGGACCTGTGCAGACCAGCTCTGTGAGGTGCTCAGGTACATCTTTAACCTGAGCCTCAGCCTGGAGAAGGTCCCTGTCCTGTGGAAGACCTCCTGTGTGGTTCCGGTTCCTAAGATATCACACGCGAAGGAACCGAACCATTACAGACCCGTCGCCTTGACCTCCCACCTGATGAAGACCATGGAGAGGCTCATCCTCGGTCACCTCCGCTCCGTGGTGTGCACTGCGATGGACCCGCTGCAGTTTGCCTACAGGCCAAACATCGGGGTGGATGATGCTGTCATCTACCTACTGCACAGGGCGCTGGCTCACCTGGAGACCGCTGGGAGCGTCGTGAGAGTCATGTTTTTTGACTTCTCCAGTGCGTTTAACACCATCCAGCCGGTGCTGCTGCGGGGGAAGCTGGAAGGAGCTGGTGTGGATGGAAAGCTAGCCGCGTGGACCATCGACTACCTCACCAACCGGCCACAGTACGTGCGTCTGCAGAACTGTGTGTCTGAGGTGGTAGTCTGCAGCACGGGGGCCCCTCAGGGAACAGTGCTCTCACCGTTCCTCTTCACCCTTTACACCTCGGACTTCACCTATAACACCAGCAGCTGTCATCTCCAGAAGTTCTCTGACGACTCAGCCATTGTGGGCTGTGTGTCTGAGGGGAACGAGCTGGAGTACGGGTCAGTCATCAGGGACTTTGTGGACTGGTGTGAGCGCAACCACCTGTGCTTAAACACCAGTAAGACCATGGAGATGGTGATTGACTTCCGGAGAAGGACACTACCCCACACACCGGTGAACATCCAGGGGAAGGAGATTGACCGGGTGGACAGTTTCAAGTACCTGGGTGTTCACCTCAACAATAAACTGGAGTGGTCACACCACACAGACGCCCTGTACAAGAAGGGCCAGAGTCGCCTCCACCTCCTGAGGAGACTGAGGTCCTTTGGAGTATGCAGGCCTCTGCTAAGGACATTTTATGACTCTGTGGTAGCCTCTGCTGTCCTCTACGCCGTTGTCTGCTGGGGAGCGAGCAGCACCGACCGGGACAGGAAGAGACTGAACAAGCTGGTCAGGAGGGCCAGCTCTGTCCTGGGCTGCGGGCTGGACTCTGTGGAAGAGGTGGGTGAGAGGAGGATGTTGGCCAAGCTCACATCCATCATGGACAACACCTCTCACCCACTGCACCAGACTGTGGGGGGGCTGAGCAGCTCCTTCAGCAGCAGACTGAGACACCCTCAGTGTAGGAAGGAGCGCTACCGCAGGTCCTTCATTCCCACTGCTGTCAGACTGTACAACTTATCTGTATAGTCATAATACTGTGTAATATTTATTTATATTTTACTGTGCAATACCCCCCATTATCAATGTCATCATATTCTTCATATCCCACCATCACCATGTAAATATGTATATAGTCTGTGAGGTTGTTGTTATATTTTATTTTATTTTATGTATGGATGTAGTGTGTGTGTGTGTATGTATATATATATATATATATATATATATAATGTATGTGTGTATGTATGTATGTATGTATGTGTGTATGTATGTATATATATGTATGTATATATATATGTGTGTATATATGTATATATATATATATATCTTTATATTATAACGGTACATATTTTTGCTTTTCTTAGACTTGTAAATAATTTCTATTGCACTTCTTGCTGTGATGCATGTTCACCTTATTTTGCCTCTCTGTACTTTATTCTATAACAAGAGCTGCTGTAACAAGTGAATTTCTCCACTGTGAGATAATAAAGTCTAATCTAATCTAATCTAATCTAATCTACTCCGGCCCTCCTAGGGGGCGGGGAAATTTCAGGGGACGCGGTGGAAGGGGTGGCCCTAGGCGTGGTGGACGAGGAAGGGGTGGGCCAGGACAGCAGGGGTGTTTCAACTGTGGACAGTTCGACCACTGGCATAAGGAGTGTCCCTTCTCTCAGCCACTCCCACAGCAAGCACCCTATGCCTCTGCAGCTCCGCCCCCACCACCTCCTCCTGGAACTGGAGGGTGGATACCTCAGCAATAGGGATGCCCAGGAGGAGCCTATCCAGTCATGGGGGAGGAGGCAGAGCCCATGATGACCGTCAGTGGGTGGAAAGTTTGTGAATTTCTTGGTAGATTCAGGGGAAAAATGGTCCACTTTAACCTCTGTCTCACCTGAACTTCTGTCCACTGATACTTTGGCACTCACTGGCTTCTCTGGGACTGTTCAACATCTGCCACTAACTGCTCCTCTTCCCACCGAGGCAGCTGGATATCATTTTGAACATCGCTATGTTTCCTCTCCACACTCTCCTGTCCCACTGATGGGCAGAGACATCCTCACTAAACTGAGAGCAGAAATTCTTTGTTCTCCAGATGGAGTGACTGTCAGATTCCCTAATGGAAATATAGTGGACTGCAACTCTGGTCTCATTCATTCTGCCTCACATAGACAATGGCTTCTTTCCACCCCTCCTGCTTCTGCACCTAGCATGCAAACTGAACATGCACGTATATATTGGCTTCTTTTGGATGACCTCACACCTTCACCACAGTCACTGCTCACCCTGTATGCTCAATGGTCCCCCTGGATCCATCACCATGCTCCCTACTGCCCCCCTCCTGACCCTCCTCACTGTACTATGTTATATGATCGCTGGGACACCAGCACTGATTATTATCACAGATGGACAGATGAGGCTGTGGGGACCTGGGACCTGTCTGGCTCTGGCATTGTTTTGGGCCCCCAAGGTGTGGCTGCTTTAATTGATTTAACCTCTGAACAGTTATCCTTTTATGAAATGTCTCCTTCTGCAGCACCTCATGTCACTCTGGCAGTCAGTCCTGCTCATTCTGCTAAAGATTTAGGCCCTATGTGTAAGCAGGCCTCAGATGCTTCTGACTGGGTAAACACTCAGCTGCCCCAGGTTTTGTTTTCTCCTTTCACTTCACTGTACAAAATCTGTTCCCTCACTCAGGACAAAGCTACACCTGAAACTCTTCTTTTGGACAGACAGCATGGCCATGAAAAAACTGACCATCCACATAAAGATTTTCTTTGCTCCACTCTGCCCTCTTCCCTGTGGGCTGAGGGGCCTGGTGATGTGGGAACACCTATGAAGGTTTCCCCTGTTACTTTTGACTATGAGTCCCCCAAACCTGTCTTTCAAGCTCAATATCCCATTTCTGAAATAGCTATGGCTGGATTGAGACCTGTCGTTGCTGATCTCAAAGCTAAACAGGTTATTTATCCTACCTCTTCTCCCTGGAACACTCCTATTCTTCCTGTCCCCAAACCAGGAACTGACATTTTCAGAATGGCTCATGACCTCAGACTCATTAACCAGATAACCAAAACCAAACCACCAGCAGTCCCTAATCCTTATACCTGCCTGAACTCCATCACCTCCCAGTTCCAGTTTTTCTCTGTCATTGATCTGAAGAATGCTTTCTTTCACATTCCTCTCCACCCCTCAGTTCAACCTCTCTTTGCTTTCACCTTCGAAGGACAGCAATACACTTATCGTGTTCTTCCTCAGGGCTGGGTTCTGAGCCCTGGGATCTTTAACCAATGTCTCAGAACTTTTCTGGAGGACTTGGATATTCCTCCAGGTGCCACTCTTTTACAGTACGTAGATGACCTCCTAGTGGCTGGAACGGATATGACAAGCTGTCTTAACCTCACCATGTCCCTGCTACAGAAACTGGCAGACGGTGGCTATAAGTTTCAAAAGACAAAATACAGTTTTGCAGACCTGAAGTTCTGTTTTTGGGACGTCTTATTTCTGACCAGAATCTGACTGTCTCTCCTGATCACAGAAATGCCATTCTTCATGCTAATAAACCTCTTACTGTTCAGTACATGCTTTCTTTTCTTGGCTTAGTGGGATATAGCAAAAATCATATCCCCTCATACACAGAGCGCACCAGTCCTCTCAGAGCCATGGTCACAGAGGCTGGTCACCGTAATCTTAAAGCCACACTCTCATGGACTACTACAGCTGAGGAAGCCTTCATTTCCCTTAAACAGGATCTGGCCTCTGCGGCTGCATTGGCCAGACCTGACTACGCCTTACCTTTTCACTTGGACACCTCATTGTCAGGAAAACATGCTCATTCTGTCTTATATCAACTTAAGGAGGGATCACGCAATATCCTTCGTTATGACAGTGTCACACTTGACCCAATGGAGGTCCGACAGCCAACTTGTGTCACAGCAACTGCAGCTGTCGCTGCTCTACTGGTGAAGTCTGCTCCTGTGGTTCAGTGTCATCCTCTCACTGTACACACTCCCCATGGAGTTAGAGCTTTGTTGGACTCTTCTGCTTTCACTCTCTTTCCTCTTAGATGCACAAAAATTTCCCGCATTGTGTGTCAGCCCCATATCACCTTTGAGAGCACCCATTCTAATGCTGCTGAGGCCTTCCCTGAAGGAGAACCACATGACTGTGTGCCCAGAGTTATCTCTCTTTCATCTTTTCGCCCTGGCCTGTATGCCACACCTCTTTCTGATCCTGATCTCTCACTCTTTACAGATGGTTGTTGTTTCAGGGGCGTACAGGGGGAGTTAAGGGCTGGATTTGCAGTGGTCCAAGATGTAAATACACAGGGAAAAGATGGACAGTTTGAAACTGTCCTAGCTGAAATCATTACAGATGAACAGAAGTCAGCACAAAAAGCTGAACTAAAAGCTATCATTGCTGCCTTAAAATATGCAAAACATAGAAGAGTGAATATTTTTTCAGATTCTGCTTACATTGTAAATGCTGTACATATGGAACTTCCACAGTGGGAAAAAGGTGGATATCTGACATCCACTCACAAACCAATTAAACATGCCAAACTCATGAAGGACTTGGCACAGGCTCTCTTAGAACCCACAGAAGTGGCAGTTGTTAAAGTCAGAGCACACACAAAAAGCCAGGACAGGCAAGCCAGAGGAAACGCAGCGGCAGATAAAGCAGCAAAAAACGTCACTGGCTATCGACCACAGCTATTTCAGATGCTACTCTCAGAACAGGAGGGACTGAAGGAAATAGAAAAACAGGAATTGAGAGCATCATCAGAGATTATAAAAACTACTGTTTACTATTCATTTGATATTTAAATTTCTTCCTTTCTTAGACCTTTTTGGGAGCTAATGAAATTTAATATTTTTACATTCTAAAATTGTATTGTATTTTTATTATAAAGCAGCACTGTTTAAGCTTATAGGGCAAGTTTCTTATTTTTTATTAATTTTAGTTGTCTTTAGAAAAATAAATAAAATAAATAAATAAATTAGGTCTTATTTCCATACATTTCTTAAATGACATAATGAACCTGGACACTGTTGTATTTACAGCAAAGGCATTAATTTAAAACTCTGAACAGATGAGAAGTCATGTTCTCACTGAAAACAATTCAGCAGATTTTAAAATTATATCAGACACAAGTTTTATTTTAAGACAAAATTTGGAACTGAACCATGTTTGTTTTTTCTTTTTTCTTTTTTTCCAAAGCCAACTTTTTAAGATGAAATTGATCTGTGGCTGCTGTTGTATTCAACTAATCTGTTCTCTCTGTGAGCGTTCTATTCAGGCTGCGATTGACAAAAAGTATTCTCCTCCACCGCCTTATTCAGCTCAGTTTCCCCTTCTGGAGGTCCAGTCCATGCTGGACTCTGATGACCCCCTGGATGGAGAACTGTCAGGGGAGGACACAGAGGTTTGAGACCCCTTAACCGTATTTTCTGCAGCTGACTTCCTGCTTAAAGATACAGACCGTACTGTGTTGGTTGATGAGGGTTTGAAGCTCCGGGAGACAACGGATCTCTCGTACAATTGCTATTTAAGGGTTAACCACGTAGGGGGATGGTTTAGTGGACTGATGGGTTCCTTCAGTCCAACAGGGGGAGTTGTTGCAAATATTTTATTAGCATTCTCATTCATTTACTCATTTATTATTCATTTACTCATTTAAGCATTCCTATTCATTTATTCATTTACATTTTATCCTTAGATTTTAGTAACATTCATTAGGTTCTGCTTTTAATTAATAGAGCTATATTATTATATAGTGGTGCTGAGGTGAAAACAGCTTAATTATTATTATTCCTTCGCAGCTTACAGATAATGCATTCACAAACAGGACACAAACTCATACAGGGCTACTGAGTTCAATACTGAGAAAATGACAGGGACCTTGAAAATGTTCTGGATGTCCAGTAGGGAGTGGTTGTAAATATTGTTGTATCTCCTTACTTATCTACTCACTCCAAGCAGAACGGAATTCACAGTAACTCAGAGAAATTATTAAAAGCACAGCCTTTGTGTGAAACTGTGAGAAAAAGTATAAGGGAGTCAGCACAGAAAGGCAGACAGATAACAGGGCAGAGCGAAGCATCTTCTTTCCTTTCAGCTCTGACGTACCCCAAAAGGAGGACCCGGAAGAAGGAAGGACCACCTTGCAAAATACACATTCACATGAATGCGCACCACATGCACGCACATAGCCACAATGCATTGTATCAGTATAAATGAGGAGGATAATTTAGGTAGGCGGGTCTTTTGGCTGAACCGAAGGGTCCCGACACTTCATGTATTAGTTGACCAGAAGCTAAGCTAACAGGCCTCCTCTTAAGAGATATATATTGCTCTTTTTATTACTGGCTTAACAAAGAATTGTCAATTCTACTCAATCTCCAGTGTTCTTGCCTTCTTTTAAAAATGTGGATTTTTGAACACTCTTCCTTCTGATGATTTATTTACAGGTGGTGAACAAATCTTTTAAAACCAACAAATAATATTTTAAAACTTCAACTCTTATAAAGCCTTTGATCTATCTATTATGGTGTCTATTTTGTTTCTTACATTTAATAAAGCCTTTGGTCTAGATATTATGGTGGTTTAGTCAGTTTATTGACTCTAATAAAGCCTTTGGTCTATCTATTATGTTGGTGTTATGTTGTGTCTTCACTTTAACAACGCCTTTGATCTATTTATTATGCTGGCTTTATTTTGTTTCTTGACTTTAATAATGCCTTTGATCTATTTATTATGGTGGCTTTATTACGTTTCTTGACTCTTATAAAGCCTTTGATATATCTATTATGGTGTCTGTTTCGTTTCTTAACTTTAATAAAGCCTTTGATGTATCTATTATGATGGTTTAAAAAGTTTATTGACTCTAATAAAGCCTTTGATCTATTTATTATGTTGGTGTCATGTTGTGTCCTGATTTTAATAAAGCCTTTGATCTCTCTATTATGCAAGCTTTATTTCATTTCTTCACTTTAATAAAGCCTTTGATTTATCTATTATGGTGTCTGTTTTGTTTCTTAACTTTATTAATGCCTTTGGTCTATCTATTATGGTGGTTCATTCAGTTTATTGACTTTAATAAACCTTTTGATCTATCTGTTATGGTGGTGTTATGTCCTTTCTTGACTTTAATGAAGCCTTTGATCTATGTATTATGTTGGTGTTATGTTGTGTCTTGACTTTAATAAAGCCTTTGATTTATCTATTATGGTGTCTGTTTTGTTTCTTAACTTTAATAATGCCTTTGGTCTATCTATTATGGTGGTTCATTCAGTTTATTGACTTTAATAAAGCTTTTGATCTACCTGTTATGGTGGTGTTATGTCCTTTCTTGACTTTAATATTGCCTTTAATCTATCTATTGTGGTGGCTTTATTTAGTTTCTTGACTTTAATAAAGCCTTTGATCTATCTATTATGTTGGTGTTATGTTGTGTCTTGACTTTAACAACGCCTTTGATCTATCTATTATGCTGGCTTTATTTCGTTTCTTGACTTTAATGATGCCTTTGATCTATTTATTATTGTGGCTTTATTACGTTTCTTGACTCTTATAAAGCCTTTGATACCTCTATTATGGTGTCTGTTTCATTTCTTCACTTTAATAAAGCCTTTGATCTATCTATTATGGTGGTTTAAAAGTTTATTGACTCTAATAAAGCCTTTGATCTATCTATTATGTTGTTGTCATGTTGTGTCCTGATTTTAATAAATTCTTTCATCTATCTATTATGCAAGCTTTATTTCATTTCTTCACTTTAATAAAGCCTTTGATTTATCTATTATGGTGTCTGTTTTGTTTCTTAACTTTAATAATGCCTTTGGTCTATCTATTATGGTGGTGTATTCAGTTCATTGACTTTAATAAAGCTTTTGATCTATCTCTAATGGTGGTGTTATGTCCTTTCTTGACTTTAATGAAGCCTTTGATCTATGTATTATGTTGGTGTTATGTTGTGTCTTGACTTTAATAAAGCCTCCTATCTATCTATTATGGTGGTTTTATTTCATTTCTTACCTTTAACATTGCCTTTAATCTATCTATTATGGTGGCTTTATTTAGTTTCTTGACTTTAAGAAAGCCTTTGTTCTCTCTATTATGCAAGCTTTATTTAATTTCTTGACTTCAATAAAGCCTTTGATCTATCTATTGTGGTGGTTTTCTGTCATTTCTTAACTTTAATAATGCCGTTGATCTATCTATTATGGTGGATTTAATTAGTTTCTTGACTTTAATAAGGCCTTTGATCTATCTATTATGTTGGTGTTATGTTGTGTCTTGACTTTAACAACGCCTTTGATCTATCTATTATGGTGGCTTTTATTCTTTCCTTCACTTTTATAAAGCCTTTGATCTATCTGTTACCGTGGCGTTATGTCCTTTCTTGACTTTAATAAAGCCTTTGACCTATCTATTATGGTGGCTTATTCAGTTTATTAACTTTAAGAAAGCCGTTGATCTATCTGTTATGGTGGTGTTGTGTCCTTCCTTGAATTTAATAAAGCCTTTGATCTATCTATTATGCTGCTTTATTTCATTAATTGACTTTTATAAAGCCTTTGATCTATCTATTATGCTGGCTTTATTTCTTTTCTTGACTTTAAGAATGCCTTTGTTCTATTTATTATGGTGGGTTTTATTCTTTTCTTGACTTTTATAAAGCCTTTGATCTATCTTTTACCATGGCGTTATGTCCTTTCTTGACTTTAATAAAGCCTTTGACCTATCTATTATGGTGGTTTATTCAGTTTATTCACTTTAAGAAAGCCGTTGATCTATCTGGTATGGTGGTGTTATGTCCTTCCTTGAATTTAATAAAGCCTTTGATCTATCTATTATGCTGGCTTTATTTCGTTTCTTGACTTTAATAATGCCTTTGATCTATTTATTATGGTGGCTTTATTTCAGTTTTTGACTTTAATAAAGCCTTTTATGTATCTGTTATAGTTGTGTTATGTCCTTTCTTGACGTTAATAAAGCCTTTGATCTATCTATTATATTGATGTTATGTTGTGTCCTGACTTTAACAAAGCCTTTGATCTATCTATTATGCTGGCTTTATTTCTTTTCTTGAGTTTAATAATGCCTTTGATCTATTTGTTATGGTGGCTTTTTTTCTTTTCTTTACTCTTATAAAGCCTTTCATGTATCTGTTATGGTGTCTGTATCGTTTCTTGACTTCAATACAGCCTTTGATCTATCTATTATCTTGGTGTTATGTCCTTTCTGAACTTTAACAGAGCCTTTGATCTATGTATTATGGTGGTTTATTAAGTTTATTGACTTTAATAAAGCCTTTGATCTACCTGTTATGGTGGTGTTACGTAACAGGTAGATCACAGCCTTTTCTCACTCCCCCACTTTACAGCCTTTTCTCAGACCTCCATTTCACAGCCTTTTCTCACTCCTCCACTTCACAGTCTTTTCTCACACCTCCACTTCACAGCCCTTTCTCACACCTCCACTTTTCAGCCTTTTCTCACTCCTCCACTTCACAGCCCTTTCTCACACCTCCACTTCACACCTCCACTTCACAGCCCTTTCTCACTCCTCCACTTTACAGCCTTTTCTCAGACCTCCATTTCACAGCCTTTTCTCACTCCTCCACTTCACAGTCTTTTCTCACACCTCCACTTCACACCTCCACTTCACAGCCCTTTCTCACACCTCCACTTTTCAGCCTTTTCTCACTCCTCCACTTCACAGCCCTTTCTCACACCTCCACTTCACACCTCCACTTCACAGCCCTTTCTCACTCCTCCACTTTACAGCCTTTTCTCACACCTCCATTTCACAGCCTTTTCTCACACCTCCACTTCACAGCCTTTTCTCACACCTCCACTTTACAGCCTTTTCTCACTCCTCCACTTTACAGCCTTTTCTCACTCCTCAACTTCACAGGCTTTTCTCACACCTCCACTTCACACCTCCACTTCACAGACTTTTCTCACACCTCCATTTCACAGCCCTTTTTCACACCTCCACTTCACAGCCTTTTCTCACACCTCCACTTCACACCTCCACTTCACAGCCCTTTCTCACACCTCCACTTTTCAGCCTTTTCGCACTCCTCTACTTTTCAGCCCTTTCGCACACCTCCACTTCAGAGCCTTTTCTCACTCCTCCACTTCACAGCCCTTTCTCACACCTCCACTTCACACCTCCACTTCAAAGCCCTTTCTCACTCCTCCACTTTACAGCCTTTTCTCACTCCTCCATTTCACAGCCTTTTCTCACACCTCCACTTCACAGCCCTTTTTCACACCTCCACTTTACAGCCTTATCTCACTCCTCCACTTCACAGCCCTTTTTCACACCTCCACTTCACAGCCTTTTCTCACACCTCCACTTTAGAGCCTTTTTCTCACACCTCTACTTCACAGCTTTTTCTCACACCTCCACTTCACACCTCCACTTCACAGCCTTTTCTCACTGCTCCACTTTTCAGCCTTTTCTCACACCTACACTTCATAGCCCTTTCTCACTCCTTCACTTAACAGCCCTTGCTCACACCTCCACTTCACAACCTTTTCTCACACCTCCATTTCACAGCCTTTTCTCACTCCTCCACTTCACAGCCTTTTCTCACTCCTCGACTTCACAACCTTTTCTCACACCTCCATTTCACAGCCTTTTCTCACACCTCCACTTTACAGCCTTTTCTCACTCCTCCACTTCACAGCCTTTTCTCACACCTCCACTTTTCAGCCTTTTCTCACTCCTCCACTTCACAGCCTTTTCTCACTCCTCCACTTCACAACCTTTTCTCACACCTCCATTTAACAACCTTTGCTCACACCTCCACTTTACAGCCTTTTCTCACTCCTCCATTTAACAACCTTTTCTCACACCTCAACTTGACAGCTTTTTCTCACTCCTCCACTTCACAGCCTTTTCTCACGCCTCCACTTTACAGCCCTTTCTCACACCTCGACTTCACAGCCCTTTTTCACACCTCCACTTCACAGCCTTTTCTCACACCTCCACTTCACAGCCTTTTCTCACACCTCCACTTTACAACCTTTTCTCACACCTCCACTTCACACCTCCACTTCACAGACTTTTCTCACACCTCCATTTCACAGCCCTTTCTCACACCTCCACTTCACAGCCTTTTCTCACATCTCCACTTCACAGCCCTTTTTCACACCTCCACATCACAGCCCTTTTTCACACCTCCATTTCACAGCCTTTTCTCACACCTCCACTTTACAGCCTTTTCTCACACCTCCACTTTACAACCTTTTCTCACACCTCCACTTCACACCTCCACTTCACAGACTTTTCTCACACCTCCATTTCACAGCCCTTTCTCACACCTCCACTTCACAGCCTTTTCTCACATCTCCACTTCACAGCCCTTTTTCACACCTCCACATTACAGCCCTTCTTCACACCTCCACTTCACAACCTTTTCTCACCTCCACTTCACACCTCCACTTCACAGATTTTTCTCACACCTCCATTTCACAGCCCTTTCTCACACCTCCACTTCACAGCCTTTTCTCACATCTCCACTTCACAGCCCTTTTTCACACCTACACATTACAGCCGTTTTTCACACCTCCACTTCACAACCTTTTCTCACCTCCACTTCACAGCCTTTTCTCACACCTCCACTTTACAGCCTTTTTTCACTCCTCCACTTCACAGCCTTTTCTCACACCTCCATTTCACAGCCCTTTCTCACACCTCCACTTCACAGCCTTTTCTCACATCTCCACTTCACAGCCCTTTTTCACACCTCCACATTACAGCCCTTTTTCACACCTCCACTTCACAACCTTTTCTCACCTCCACTTCACAGCCTTTTCTCACACCTCCACTTTACAGCCTTTTTTCACTCCTCCACTTCACAGCCTTTTCTCACACCGCCACTTCACAGCCCTTTCTCACAACTCCAATTCACAGCCCTTTCTCACACCTCGACTTCACACCTCCACTTCACAGCCTTTTCTCACTCCTCCACTTCACAGCCTTTTCTCACTCCTCCATTTCACAGCCTTTTCTCACACCTCCACTTTACAGCCCTTTTTCATGCCTCCACTTAACAGCCCTTTCTCACTCCTCGACTTAACAGCCCTTTCTCACACCTCCACTTCACAACCTTTTCTCACAGCTCCATTTCACAGCCTTTTCTCACTCCTCCACTTCACAGCCTTTTCTCACTCCTCCACTTCACAACCTTTTCTCACACCTCGATTTCACAGCCTTTCTCACACCTCCAGTTTACAGCCTTTTCTCACTCTTCCATTTAACAACCTTTTCTCACACCTCCACTTCACAGCCCTTTCTCACACCTCCACTTCACACCTCCACTACACAGCCTTTTCTCACACCTCCATTTCACAGCCCTTTCTCACACCTCCACTTCACAGCCTTTTCTCACATCTTCACTTCACAGCCCTTTTTCACACCTCCACATTACAGCCCTTTTTCACACCTCCACTTCACAACCTTTTCTCACCTCCACTTCACAGCCCTTTCTCACACCTCCACTTTACAGCCTTTTCTCACTCCTCCACTTCACAGCCTTTTCTCACACCTCCACTTTACAGCCTTTTTTCAGTCCTCCACTTCACAGCCTTTTCTCACACCGCCACTTCACAGCCCTTTCTCACAACTCCAATTCACAGCCCTTTCTCACACCTCTTCTCACTCCTCCACTTCACAGCCTTTTCTCACTCCTCCATTTCACAACCTTTTCTCACACCTCGATTTCACAGCCTTTCTCACACCTCCATGTCACAGCCTTTTCTCACACCTCCACTTTACAGCCCTTTCTCACACCTCCACTTCACACCTCCATTTCACAGCCTTTTCTCACACCTCCATTTTACAGCCCTTTTTCACACCTCCACTTCACAGCCCTTTCCCACGCCCCCACTTCAAAGCCTTTTCGCATTCCTCTACTTTTCAGCCCTTTCGCACACCTCCACTTCACAGCCCTTTCCCACACCTCCACTTCACAGCCTTTTCTCACTCCTCCACGTCACAGCCCTTTCTCACACCTCCACTTCACACCTCCACTTCACAGCCCTTTCTGACTCCTACACTTTACAGCCTTTTCTCACTCCTCCATTTCACAGCCTTTTCTCTCACCTCCACTTCACAGCCCTTTTTCACACCTCCACTTTACAGCCTTTTCTCACTCCTCCACTTCACAGCCCTTTTTCACACCTCCACTTCACAGCCTTTTCTCACACCTCCACTTTACAGCCTTTTTCTCACACCTCCACTTCACACCTCCACTTCACAGCTTTTTCTCACACCTCCACTTCACACCTCCATTTCACAGCCTTTTCTCACTCTTCCACTTTTCAGCTTTTTCTCACACCTACACTTCATAGCCCTTTCTCACTCCTCCACTTAACAGCACTTGCTCACACCTCCACTTCACAACCTTTTCTCACACCTCCATTTCACAGCCTTTTCTCACACCTCCACTTCACAGCCTTTTCTCACACCTCCACTTTACAGCCTTTTCTCACTCCTCAACTTCACAGCCTTTTCTCACACCTCCACTTCACACCTCCACTTCACAGACTTTTCTCACACCTCCATTTCACAGCCCTTTTTCAGACCTCCACTTCACAACCTTTTCTCACGCCTCCCCTTTTCAGCATTTTCTCACACCTACACTTCACAGCCCTTTCTCACACCTCCACTTCACACATCCACTTTCCAGCCCTTTCTCACACCTCCACTTCACACATCCACTTCACAGACTTTTCTCACACCTCCACTTCAGAGCCCTCTTTCACACCTCCACTTCACAGCCTTTTCTCACACCTCCATTTAACAACCTTTGCTCACACCTCCACTTCACAGCCCTTTTTCACACCTCCACTTTACAGCCTTTTCTCACTCCTCCACTTCACAGCCCTTTTTCACACCTCCACTTCACAGCCTTTTCTCACACCTCCACTTTACAGCCCTTTCTCACACCTCGACTTCACACCTCCACTTTACAGCCTTTTCTCAGTCCTCCACTTCACAGCCTTTTCGCGCTCCTCCACTTCACAGCCTGTTCTCACTCCTCCATGTCACAGCCTTTTCTCACACCTCCACTTTACAGCCCTTTTTCATGCCTCCACTTAACAGCCCTTTCTCACACCTCCACTTTACAGCCTTTTCTCACTCCTCCATTTAACAAATTTTTCTCACACCTCCACTTTACAGCCTTTTCTCACTCCTCCATTTAACAGCCTTTTCTCACACCTCCACTTCACAGCACTTTCTCACACCTCCACTTCACACCTCCACTTTACAGCCCTTTCTCACACCTCGACTTCACAGCCTTTTCTCACTCCTCCATTTCACAGCCTGTTCTCACACCTCCACTTTACAGCCTTTTCTCAGTCCTCCACTTCACAGCCTTTTCTCACTCCTCCATTTCACAGCCTGTTCTCACACCTCCACTTAACAGCCCTTTCTCACTCCTCCACTTTACAGCCCTTTCTCACTCCTCCACTTCACAACCTTTTCTCACACCTCCATGTCACAGCCTTTTCTCACACCTCCACTTTACAGCCTTTTCTCACTCCTCCATTTAACAGCCTTTTCTCACTCCTCCACTTTTCAGCTTTTTCTCACACCTCCACTTTACAGCCTTTTCTCACTCCTCCATTTAACAACCTTTTCTCACACCTCCACTTTACAGCCTTTTCTCACTCCTCCATTTAACAACCTTATCTCACTCCTCCACTTCACAGCCTTTTCTCACACTTCCACTTCGCAGCCTTTTCTCACTCCCCCACTTTACAGCCTTGTCTCACTCCTCCACTTCACAGCCATTTTTCACACCTCCACTTCACAGCCCTTTGTCACACCTCCACTTCACAGCCTTTTCTCACTCCTCCACTTTACAGCCTTTTCTCACTCCTCCACTTCACAGCCTTTTATCACACCTCCACTTTACAGCCTTTTCTCACTCCTCCACTTCACAGCCCTTTCTCACTCCTCCACTTCACAGCCTTTTCTCACTCCTCCACTTTACAGCCTTTTCTCACACCTCCACTTTACAGGCCTTTTTCACACCTCCACATCACAGCCCTTTTTCACACCTCCACTTTACAGCCTTTTCTCACTCCTCCACTTCACAGCCTTTTCTCACTCCTCCACTTCACAGCCTTTTCTCAGACCTGCATTTCACAGCCTTTATCAAACCTCCACGTTACAGCCTTTTCTCACACCTCCATTTCACAGCCTTTTCTCACACCTCCACTTTACAGCCCTTTTTCACACCTCCACATAACAGCCCTTTTTCACACCTCCACTTTACAGCCTTTTCTCACTCTTCCACTTCACAGCCTTTTCTCACGCTTCCAGTTTCCAGCCTTTTCTCACTCCTCCACTTCACAACCTTTTCTCACACCTCCACTTTACAGCCCTTTTTCAAACCTCCACATCACAGCCCTTTTTCACACCTCCATTTCACAGCCCTTTTTCACACCTCCACTTCACAGCCCTTTTTCACACCTCCATTTCACAGCCCTTTTTCACACCTCCACGTTACAGCCTTTTCTCACACCTCCATTTCACAGCCCTTTCCCACACCTCCACTTCACAGCCCTTTCTCACACCCCTACTTCACACCTCCACTTTACAGCCTTTTCTCACTCCTCCACTTCACAGCCTTTTCTCACACCTCCACTTCACAACTCCACTTTACAGCCTTTTCTCACTCCTCCATGTCACAGCCCTTTTTCACACCTCCACTTTACAGCCTTTTCTCACTCCTCCACTTCACAGCCTTTTTTCACACCTCCACTTCACAGCCTTTTCTCACTCCTCCACTTCACAGCCCTTTCTCATTCCTCCACTTCACAGCCCTTTCTCACACCTCCACTTCACACCTCCACTCTACAGCCTTTTCTCACTCCTCCACTTCACAGCCTTTTCTCACACCTCCACTTCACAACTCCACTTTACAGCCTTTTCTCACTCCTCCATGTCACAGCCCTTTTTCACACCTCCACTTTACAGCCTTTTCTCACTCCTCCACTTCACAGCCTTTTCTCACACCTCCACTTCACAGCCTTTTCTCACTCCTCCACTTCACAGCCCTTTCTCATTCCTCCACTTCACAGCCCTTTTTCACACCTCCACTTTAGAGCCTTTTCTCACACCTCCATTTTACAGCCCTTTTTCACGCCTGAACTTTACAGCCTTTTCTCACACCTCCACTTCACAACTCCACTTTACAGCCTTTTCTCACACCTCCACTTTACAGCCCTTTTTCACACCTCCACTTTACAGCCTTTTCTCACACCTCCACTTCACAACTCCACTTTACAGCCCTTTTTCACACCTCCACATCACAGCCCTTTTTCACACCTCCACTTTACAGCCTTTTCTCACTCTTCCACTTCACAGCCTTTTCTCACTCCTCCACTTCACAACCTTTTCTCACTCCTCCACTTTACAGCCCTTTTTCACACCTCCACTTTACAGCCTTTTCTCACACCTCCACTTCACAGCCTTTTCTCACACCTCCACTTCACAGCCCTTTTTCACACCTCCACTTCACACCTCCACTTCACAGCCCTTTCTCACTCCTCCACTTCACAGCCTTTTCTCACACCTCCACTTCACACCTCCACTTCACAGCCTTTTCTCACTCCTCCACGTCACAGCCTTTTCTCACTCCTTCACTTCACACCTCCACTTCACACCTCCTCTACACAGCCTTTACTCACACCTCCACTTCACAGCCTTTTCTCACACCTCCTCTACACAGCCTTTACTCACACCTCCACTTCACAGCCTTTTCTCACTCCTCCACTTTACGGCCCTTTTTCACACCTCCACTTGACAACCTTTTCTCACACTTCCACTTCACAGACTTTTCTCACACCTCCACTTCACAACCTGTTCTCACTCCTCCACTTCACAGCCTTTTCTCACTCCTCCACTTTACAGCCTTTTCTAATATTATTTATATCATTTCTTGAATTTAATAAAAGGAAGGACATAACACCACCATAACAGATAGAGCAACGGCTTTCTTAAAGTGAATAAACTGAATAAACCACCATAATAGATAGATGAAAGGCTTTATTAAAGTCAAGAAAGGCCATAACGCCACGGTAACAGATAGATCAAAGGCTTTATAAAAGTTAAGAAAATTAAAAAAGCCACCATAATAAATAGATCAAAGGCATTCTTAAAGTCAAGACACAAAATAAAGCCACAATGATAGATAGATCAAAGGCTTTATTAAATGCAAGAAAAGAAATAAAGCCAGCATAATAGATAGATCAAAGGCTTTATTAAATTCAAGGAAGGACATAACACCACCATAACAGATAGATCAAAAGATTTATTAAAGTCAAGAAACGAAACAGACTCCATAACAGACAGATTATAGGCTTTATTAAATTCAAGAAATGAAATAAAGCCAGCAGAATAGATAGATCAAAGTCTTTATTAAAGTCAATAAACTGAATAAACCGCCATAATAGATAGATGAAAGGCTTTATTAAAGTCAAGGAAGGACTTAACGCCACCGTAAGAGATAAATCAAAGTTGTTCTTAAAGTCAATGAACTGAATAAACCACAATAATAGATAGAACAAAGGCTTTATTAAAGTAAAGAAAAGAAATAAAGCCAGCATAATAGATAGACCAAAGTCTTTATTAAAGTCAAGAAATCAAATGAAGGCAGCATAATAGATAGATCAAAGGCTTTACTAAAGTCAAGAAAGGACTTAACGCCACTGTAACAGATAGATCAAAGTTTTTCTTAAAATCAAAGAACAGAATAAACCACCATAATAGAAAGATCAAAGGCTTTATTAAAGTCAAAAACTGAAATAAAGCCAAAACAATGAATAGATCAAAGGCATTATTAAAGTCATGAAACGAAATAAAGCCAGCATAATAGATAGATCAAAGGCTTTATTAAATTCAAGAAAGGACATAACACCACCATAACGGATAGCTCAACGGCTTTCTTAAAGTGAATAAACTGAAAAAACCACCATAACAGATAGGTCAAAGGCTTTATTAAAGTCAAGAAATGACATAACGCCACGGTAACAGATAGATCAAAGGCTTTATAAAAGTCAAGAAAAGAATAAAACCCACCATAATAAATAGATCAAAGGCATTCTTAAAGTCAAGAAACAAAATGAAGCCACAATGATTAATAGATCAAAGGCTTTATTAAAGTCAAGAAAAGAAATAAAGCCAGCATAATAGATAGCTCAAAGGCTTAATTAAAGTCAAAAACTAAAATAAAGCCACAATCATAGATAGATCAAAGGCTTTATTAAAGTCAAGAAAAGAAATAAAGCCTGCATAATAGATAGATCAAAGGCTTTATTAACATCAAGAAAGGTCTTAATGCCACTGTAACAAATAGATCAACGGCTTTCTTAAAGTGAAGAAACTGAATAAACCACCATAATAGATAGATCAAAGGTTTTATTAAAGTCAAGAAAGGACTTAATGCCACCGTAACAGATAGATCAAAGGCTTTATTAAAGTCAAAAACTGAAATAAAGCTACCATAATAAATAGATCAAAGGCATTATTAACGTCAAGAAACGAAATAATGCCAGTATAATAGATAGATCAAAGGCTTTATTAAATTCAAGGAAGGACATAACACCACCATAACAGATAGATCAAGGGCTTTATGAAAGTCAAGAAAAGAAAAGAAGCCAGCATAATAGATAGATCAAAGGCTTTATTAAAGTCAATAAACTGAATAAACCACCATAATAGACAGATGAAAGGCTTTATTAAAGTCAAGAAAGGACTTAACGCCACTGTAACAGATAGATCAAAGTTTTTCTTAAAATCAAAGAACAGCATAAACCACCATAATAGAAAGATCAAAGGCTTTATTAAAGTCAAAAACTGAAATAAAGCCAACACAATGAATAGATCAAAAGCATTATTAAAGTCATGAAACGAAATAAAGCCAGCATAATAGATAGATCAAAGGCTTTATTAAATTCAAGAAAGGACATAACACCACCATAACGGATAGCTCAACGGCTTTCTTAAAGTGAATAAACTGAAAAAACCACCATAACAGATAGGTCAAAGGCTTTATTAAAGTCAAGAAAGGACATAACGCCACGGTAACAGATAGATCAAAGGCTTTATAAAAGTCAAGAAAAGAATAAAACCCACCATAATAAATAGATCAAAGGCATTCTTAAAGTCAAGAAACAAAATGAAGCCACAATGATTAATAGATCAAAGGCTTTATTAAAGTCAAGAAAAGAAATAAAGCCAGCATAATAGATAGATCAAAGGCTTAATTAAAGTCAAAAACTAAAATAAAGCCACCATAATAAATTGATCAAAGGCATTATTAAAGTCAAGAAACGAAATAAAGACAGCATAATAGATAGATCAAAGGCTTTATTAAAGTCAAGAAAGGACTTAATGCCACTGTAACAAATAGATCAACGGGTTTCTTAAAGTGAGTAAACTGAATAAACCACCATAATAGATAGATCAAAGGCTTTATTAAAGTCAAGAAAGGACTTAATGCCACCGTAACAGATAGATCAAAGGCTTTATTAAAGTCAAAAACTGAAATAAAGCCACCATAATAAATAGATCAAAGGCATTATTAACGTCAAGAAACGAAATAATGCCAGTATAATAGATAGATCAAAGGCTTTATTAAATTCAAGGAAGGACATAACACCACCATAACAGATAGATCAAGGGCTTTATGAAAGTCAAGAAAAGAAAAGAAAAGAAGCCAGCATAATAGATAGATCAAAGGCTTTATTAAAGTCAAAAAACTGAATAAACCACCATAATAGACAGATGAAAGGCTTTATTAAAGTCAAGAAAGGACTTAACGCCACTGTAACAGATAGATCAAAGTTTTTCTTAAAATCAAAGAACAGCATAAACCACCATAATAGAAAGATCAAAGGCTTTATTAAAGTCAAAAACTGAAATAAAGCCAAAACAATGAATAGATCAAAAGCATTATTAAAGTCATGAAACGAAATAAAGCCAGCATAATAGATAGATCAAAGGCTTTATTAAATTCAAGAAAGGACATAACACCACCATAACGGATAGCTCAACGGCTTTCTTAAAGTGAATAAACTGAAAAAACCACCATAACAGATAGGTCAAAGGCTTTATTAAAGTCAAGAAAGGACATAACGCCACGGTAACAGATAGATCAAAGGCTTTATAAAAGTCAAGAAAAGAATAAAACCCACCATAATAAATAGATCAAAGGCATTCTTAAAGTCAAGAAACAAAATGAAGCCACAATGATTAATAGATCAAAGGCTTTATTAAAGTCAAGAAAAGAAATAAAGCCAGCATAATAGATAGATCAAAGGCTTAATTAAAGTCAAAAACTAAAATAAAGCCACCATAATAAATTGATCAAAGGCATTATTAAAGTCAAGAAACGAAATAAAGACAGCATAATAGATAGATCAAAGGCTTTATTAAAGTCAAGAAAGGACTTAATGCCACTGTAACAAATAGATCAACGGGTTTCTTAAAGTGAGTAAACTGAATAAACCACCATAATAGATAGATCAAAGGCTTTATTAAAGTCAAGAAAGGACTTAACGCCACCGTAACAGATAGATCAAAGGCTTTATTAAAGTCAAGAAAGGCCATGACGCCACGGTAACAGATAGATCAAAGGCTTTGTTAACGTCAAAAACTGAAATAAGGCCAGCATAATAGATAGATCAAAGGCTTTATTAAATTCAAGGAAGGACATAACACCACCATAACAGATAGTTCAAAAGATTTATTAAAGTCAAGAAACGAAACAGACTCCATAACAGACAGATCAAAGGCTTCATTAAATTCAAGAAACTAAATAAAGCCGCCATGATAAATAGATCAACGGCATTATTAAAGTCAAGAAACGAAATAAAGCCAGCATAATAGATAGATCAAAGGCTTTATTAAAGTCAAAAACTGAAATAAAGCCACCATAATAAATAGTTAAAAGGCATTATTAAAGTCAAGAAACGAAATAAAGCCAGCATAATAGATATATCAAAGGCTTTATTAAATTCAAGGAAGAACATAACACCACCATACCAGATAGATCAACGGCTTTCTTAAAGTGAATAAACTGAATAAACCACCATAATAGATAGGTCAAAGGCTTTATTAAAGTCAAGAAAGGACATAACGCCATGGTAACAGATAGATCAAAGGCTTTATAAAAGTCAAGAAAAGAATAAAACCCACCATAATAAATAGATCAAAGGCATTCTTAAAGTCAAGAAACAAAATAAAGCCACAATCATAGATAGATCAAAGGCTTTATTAAAGTCAAGAAAAGAAATAAAGCCAGCATAATAGATAGATCAAAGGCTTAATTAAAGTCAAGAAATGAAAAAAAGCCAGCATAATAGATAGATCAAAGGCTTTATTAACATCAAGAAAGGACTTAATGCCACTGTAACAAATAGATCAACGGCTTTCTTAAAGTGAAGAAACTGAATAAACCACCATAATAGATAGATCAAAGGTTTTATTAAAGTCAAGAAAGGACTTAATGCCACCGTAACAGGTAGATCAAAGGCTTTATTAAAGTCAAAAACTGAAATAAAGCCACCATAATAAATAGATCAAAGGCATTATTAACGTCAAGAAACGAAATAATGCCAGTATAATAGATAGATCAAAGGCTTTATTAAATTCAAGGAAGGACATAACACCACCATAACAGATAGATCAAGGGCTTTATGAAAGTCAAGAAAAGAAAAGAAGCCAGCATAATAGATAGATCAAAGGCTTTATTAAAGTCAATAAACTGAATAAACCACCATAATAGACAGATGAAAGGCTTTATTAAAGTCAAGAAAGGACTTAATGCCACTGTAACAGATAGATCAAAGTTTTTCTTAAAATCAAAGAACAGAATAAACCACCATAATAGAAAGATCAAAGGCTTTATTAAAGTCAAAAACTGAAATAAAGCCAAAACAATGAATAGATCAAAAGCATTATTAAAGTCATGAAACGAAATAAAGCCAGCATAATAGATAGATCAAAGGCTTTATTAAATTCAAGAAAGGACATAACACCACCATAACGGATAGCTCAACGGCTTTCTTAAAGTGAATAAACTGAAAAAACCACCATAACAGATAGGTCAAAGGCTTTATTAAAGTCAAGAAAGGACATAACGCCACGGTAACAGATAGATCAAAGGCTTTATAAAAGTCAAGAAAAGAATAAAACCCACCATAATAAATAGATCAAAGGCATTCTTAAAGTCAAGAAACAAAATGAAGCCACAATGATTAATAGATCAAAGGCTTTATTAAAGTCAAGAAAAGAAATAAAGCCAGCATAATAGATAGATCAAAGGCTTAATTAAAGTCAAAAACTAAAATAAAGCCACCATAATAAATTGATCAAAGGCATTATTAAAGTCAAGAAACGAAATAAAGACAGCATAATAGATAGATCAAAGGCTTTATTAAAGTCAAGAAAGGACTTAATGCCACTGTAACAAATAGATCAACGGCTTTCTTAAAGTGAGTAAACTGAATAAACCACCATAATAGATAGATCAAAGGCTTTATTAAAGTCAAGAAAGGACTTAACGCCACCGTAACAGATAGATCAAAGGCTTTATTAAAGTCAAGAAAGGCCATGACGCCACGGTAACAGATAGATCAAAGGCTTTGTTAACGTCAAAAACTGAAATAAGGCCAGCATAATAGATAGATCAAAGGCTTTATTAAATTCAAGGAAGGACATAACACCACCATAACAGATAGTTCAAAAGATTTATTAAAGTCAAGAAACGAAACAGACTCCATAACAGACAGATCAAAGGCTTCATTAAATTCAAGAAACTAAATAAAGCCGCCATGATAAATAGATCAACGGCATTATTAAAGTCAAGAAACGAAATAAAGCCAGCATAATAGATAGATCAAAGGCTTTATTAAAGTCAAAAACTGAAATAAAGCCACCATAATAAATAGTTAAAAGGCATTATTAAAGTCAAGAAACGAAATAAAGCCAGCATAATAGATATATCAAAGGCTTTATTAAATTCAAGGAAGAACATAACACCACCATACCAGATAGATCAACGGCTTTCTTAAAGTGAATAAACTGAATAAACCACCATAATAGATAGGTCAAAGGCTTTATTAAAGTCAAGAAAGGACATAACGCCATGGTAACAGATAGATCAAAGGCTTTATAAAAGTCAAGAAAAGAATAAAACCCACCATAATAAATAGATCAAAGGCATTCTTAAAGTCAAGAAACAAAATAAAGCCACAATCATAGATAGATCAAAGGCTTTATTAAAGTCAAGAAAAGAAATAAAGCCAGCATAATAGATAGATCAAAGGCTTAATTAAAGTCAAGAAATGAAAAAAAGCCAGCATAATAGATAGATCAAAGGCTTTATTAACATCAAGAAAGGACTTAATGCCACTGTAACAAATAGATCAACGGCTTTCTTAAAGTGAAGAAACTGAATAAACCACCATAATAGATAGATCAAAGGTTTTATTAAAGTCAAGAAAGGAATTAACGCCACCGTAACAGATAGATCAAAGGCTTTATTAAAGTCAAAAACTGAAATAAAGCCACCATAATAAATAGATCAAAGGCATTATTAACGTCAAGAAACGAAATAATGCCAGTATAATAGATAGATCAAAGGCTTTATTAAATTCAAGGAAGGACATAACACCACCATAACAGATAGATCAAGGGCTTTATGAAAGTCAAGAAAAGAAAAGAAACCAGCATAATAGATAGATCAAAGGCTTTATTAAAGTCAATAAACTGAATAAACCACCATAATAGACAGATGAAAGGCTTTATTAAAGTCAAGAAAGGACTTAACGCCACTGTAACAGATAGATCAGAGATTTCCTTAAATTCAATAAACTGAATAAACCACCATAATAGTTACATCAAAGGCTTTATTAAAGTCAATAAACTGAATAAACCAGCATAATAGCTAGATGAAAGGCTTTATTAAAGTCAAGAAAGGACTTAACGCCACCGTAACAGATAGATCAAAGTCTTTCTTAAAGTCAATAAACTGAATAGACCACAATAATAGATAGATCAAAGGCTTTATTAACGTCAAAAACTGAAATAAAGCCAGAATAATAGATAGATCAAAGGCTTTATTAAAGTCAAAAACTGAAAAAAAGCCAAAATAATAAATAGATCAAAGGCATTTTTAAAGTCAAGAAACGAAATAAAGCCAGCATAATAGATAGATCAAAGGCTTTATTAAATTCAAGGAAGGACATAACACCACCATACCAGATAGATCAACGGCTTTCTTAAAATGAATAAACTGAATAAACCACCATAATAGATAGGTCAAAGGCTTTATTAAAGTCAAGAAAGGACATAACGCCATGGTAACAGATAGATCAAAGGCTTTATAAAAGTTAAGAAAAGAATAAAACCCACCATAATAAATAGATCAAAGGCATTCTTAAAGTCAAGAAACAAAATAAAGCCACAATCATAGATAGATCAAAGGCTTTATTAAAGTCAAGAAAAGAAATAAAGCCAGCATAATAGATAGATCAAAGGCTTAATTAAAGTCAAGAAATGAAAAAAGCCAGCATAATAGATAGATCAAAGGCTTTATTAACATCAAGAAAGGACTTAATGCCACTGTAACAAATAGATCAACGGCTTTCTTAAAGTGAAGAAACTGAATAAACCACCATAATAGATAGATCAAAGGCTTTATTAACATCAAGAAAGGACTTAATGCCACTGTAACAAATAGATCAACGGCTTTCTTAAAGTGAAGAAACTGAATAAACCACCATAATAGATAGATCAAAGGTTTTATTAAAGTCAAGAAAGGACTTAATGCCACCGTAACAGATAGATCAAAGGCTTTATTAAAGTCAAAAACTGAAATAAAGCCACCATAATAAATAGATCAAAGGCATTATTAACGTCAAGAAACGAAATAATGCCAGTATAATAGATAGATCAAAGGCTTTATTAAATTCAAGGAAGGACATAACACCACCATAACAGATAGATCAAGGGCTTTATGAAAGTCAAGAAAAGAAAAAAAGCCAGCATAATAGATAGATCAAAGGCTTTATTAAAGTCAATAAACTGAATAAACCACCATAATAGACAGATGAAAGGCTTTATTAAAGTCAAGAAAGGACTTAACGCCACTGTAACAGATAGATCAGAGATTTCCTTAAATTCAATAAACTGAATAAACCACCATAATAGTTACATCAAAGGCTTTATTAAAGTCAATAAACTGAATAAACCAGCATAATAGCTAGATGAAAGGCTTTATTAAAGTCAAGAAAGGACTTAACGCCACCGTAACAGATAGATCAAAGTCTTTCTTAAAGTCAATAAACTGAATAGACCACAATAATAGATAGATCAAAGGCTTTATTAACGTCAAAAACTGAAATAAAGCCAGAATAATAGATAGATCAAAGGCTTTATTAAAGTCAAAAACTGAAATAAAGCCAAAATAATAAATAGATCAAAGGCATTTTTAAAGTCAAGAAACGAAATAAAGCCAGCATAACAGATAGATCAAAGGCTGTATTAAATTCAAGGAAGGACATAACACCACCATAACAGATAGATCAAAGGACTTATTAAAGTCAAGATACGAAACAGACTCCATAACAGATAGATCAAAGTCTTTCCTAAAGTCAATAAACTGAATAAACCACCATAATAGTTAGATCAAAGGCTTTATTAAAGTCAATAAACTGAATAAACCACCATAATAGATAGATCAAAGGCTTTATTAAAGTCAAGAAACTAAATAAAGCCACCATAATAAATGGATCAAAGGCATTATTAAAGTCAAGAAACTAAATAAAGCCAGCATAATAGTTAGATCAAAGGCTTTATTAAAGTCAATAAACTGAATAAACCACCATAATATAAAGATGAAAAGGACCTAAACCCACCGTAATATATAGATCAAAGGCTTTATCAAAGTCAAGAAATGAAATAAAGCTTGCATAATAGAGAGACCAAAGGCTTTATTAAGATCAGGACACCACATGACACCAACATAATAGATAGATCAAAGGCTTTATTAAAGTCAAGAAAGGACATAATGCCAGGACATATTTGATCTTGAGCTCACACCACAACCATAAGGCTGCAGGGCAGGGCCCCGACCACCCAGACAGTGACAGTCACCATGCCAACGACCCCATTGTCAGCAGGGGTAGCTCCCAATGTGGAAGTCCCCACCTATGAGGAAAACACTGGAGTTAAAAAAAAAAAAACTTAAAACAGTTACAACAAATAAAACCAACATGTATAAAATAAATGTATAGAAAGTTTATAATAAAAGTAGATTTATGAAAGCTACATTAACAGACAGTAACAGTAAATAATTAAATTAAAAATTAAGTAAATATAGAAATGGATTAATTTAAAAGGAATAAAACTTATTTAAAAGCTCTTTTGTCCCTGCAGCCATTACCCTGTTGAACAAGGAGTTTGAGTCCCAGAAGTGCGTTGTCACAGCGCTGCACTAAATTTACGCACCGAGTAACTTCAACGCACTTCACGTACCCAGAATGCATCAATTCCGCAGTTCAGATAGGGGCAGACAGGAAATCAGACACGGGAGCAGTGTATTTTTCAAAATAAAAGCACCTGTGCAGATTTGCGCTGCTTAACCATGAAAACATAATGTGTTTAACTGGTCAGGGGAGCTCAGTGTTTTTGTCATCACAGACGATGGGACGTTCATCCTGGAAGTGGAGAATCACAAGATTCTGCAATCTTCCTGTGATTTCGTGATCTTGCGGATCCTGTTAGGTGGATTGCACTCACGGGCGCTCCACACCTGACATGCTCCCAGTATAAAATGCCATACAATGCAGGTCAGAACAAAATCGTGTGCACCTGGTATAATTCCGCTGTTAGAGTCAAAACAGTTTCTTACAGACAGAGTGTTTAAAACTCTCGTTTGCTTGAAATGATCTCTCTTGTCTGCTGGATGTTAAAGAAAATTTCAGTCTTGTCCTGGTTGAGCTGTAAGAAGTTCTCGGCCATCCATGACTTTATATCTAAAATACAGTTTAAAAGGACGTTAACTGGCTCCAGGTCATCAGGAGACAAGGCAATATAAAGCTGCATATCATCAGCATAGTTGTGGAAATCAATGCCATGTCTCCTGATGACATCCCCAAGAGGCAAGAAGTACAGATTAAAAAGACATGGGTCTAGAATTGATCCTTGGGGAACCCCACACTTTATTTCATGGATTCCTGAACATGTACCTGAGAGACACACCAGACTTCTGATTCTGTTTAATAAAATCTGGTGATCTGCTGTGCCAAAGGTGACACTTTTAAAAGAGCTGTCTCGATACTGTGGTTTATCCTAAAACCAGATTTATATTCTTCTAAAATATTGTTTGTTTAAAAACTCATTTAGCTGAATAAAAACAAGAAGTTTTTCAAGAAGTTTACTTAAAAACGTAAGTTGGATACAAATCGATAGTTATCATATTGGATCAGAAGGGGCCTCACCACTGAGGTTTTACAGGCAGGGGGGAAGACACCCATAAGAGAGCAATTTAATATATGAAAAAGCTAATATATAAAAAAAACATATTTCTGCACTCCCCCACCTGAAGTCTCACTGAATAATAATGTTGACTATGTGTTGACTCCTAAAAAATAAACGATGAATGTAATGCAAGGATCAATAACAACTTCAGAAATAAAACTCAGCCATGGGCTAACCAGACCAGGAGGAGAGGCCAAAATTCCACAAACAGGAGGAACAGAGGAGCTATCGGCACCTCCACACTAAAGAAACAGACTCAGTTCTGGTTGGGGACTCCATAACAGCAAGTGAAGATGGCAAAGACGGAAAATCTAACTTTTCCTGATCCTTCAGTCAGGGAACTGATAGACATCTTTAGACTATTCCAGATGGTATGAAGATTATGGTCCACATGGGGTCTTTGGATATTCTGAGGAGGAAAAATGGCTCTGAAATCCTGAAGAAAGACTTTTCTCTGCTGCTGGACAGACTGTGTCAATATATATAACTGAAACCAGATTACCTGCTGCACACCTGCGTCATGCTGTTGGGGTGGCAAAACCCAAACATGATGTACAGATAAGGACACAACAGAGAGGTGACCAACCCCAGCTCTCCCCCTCACCAGACCTTCTGCTCCACATCAGCAAAGGTCTTCAAAAGATGTCTCAAACCCAGTCCGGACCCCAGAGACCATGGACTACAAGGAAACACGGGGCTCCCTCTCCGCCGCTCCTCATCCTCATCTTAGACCATCGGTCCTGGTAGAACAGGGCATGGAAGGATGTGCAGGAGGTTTAAGTATGACCTGTTATATAAATGGCTGCTCTTGATGTTTTAAATATTTTTTATTATTTTTATTATAATCTTATTTTCTTTAGTCTTGATATGTCTGTGCCAAACTTGACAGAGAAACAGAAGAAGAGAGAAAAGAGAAAAGGACAGGATTGAAATGTGGAAATAACAGTTGTCTAGGCTCCTAAATCACATCAGAATTCACAAAAACAATATAAACAACCACAGTACTATATGACACATGACGAAAATAGGATAATGATGAAATCAAACAGTCATCAAACATACCTGTAGAGAAACGTACCAACACACAAACATCAGCAACATCTAGTTGGAAGCAGATGGAGAGACAAGCATGTTTGTGAGCATGCACGTGTGAACGTGAACATGCATGTGTGACCATGCAACAAGGATGAAACGTGTGCTTGCAAGAAGGCTGTGACCACGCCGCACCCCTAGCATCAGGGGGAGACGGGGGGAGCCCAAGGGAGATGATGTCTTTTTTGCCCACGTACAACCACCTCTGTCCAGGACAATTGGTGATTTGGTGTGGAGGACAGTCTAGTGTCTGAAGAGAGATCCCATGGTATGGTGTCATGTAGGGCAGAGGTAAGTGAACCAATTGTTCAAAAGTCTAAACTGCTAACTCAGTAAGAAGGGCATCTTTGGTTTTTAACTGACCAGAGAACTGCCTTATATCCTCCAGATGGTCAGCAGCATTTTCTTGTTAGTTTTGTGTCTTCTTCATGGGGAACGTTTACATCCATGGATGTAGCCATTAGCTGGTTTGTTTTGGCCAACAGCTGATCGATGGCTAACAGATGACAGGTGGCTACAAGTTTTTGACAGCTCCAGAATCAGTCCAAAACAAAAACTCTGTGTCAAAATGACTATTAAAATAACAAGAGCTCTTAAAATATGCTTTAAAACAAGCAAAAACCAGTTCAGACTAATAAAACACTCAAGGCCTCAAGACAACTCGTTTTACTGGAACTAACACTGCGTTGGGTGGAGTGAATGGAAGAGGTGCAAGAGAGGAAGAAGATAAATTACCAGGAGCTTGTGGAAGACTGTCTCAGGAATGGGTGGGAGATCAGATATGTGCCAGTGGAGGTGGGCTGCAGGGGGTTTGCCAGTCACACTCTCAGAAATGCCTATGTAACCCTGGGCATCACAGGTCTGAGAAGGGACGTGCCATTAACCACAATGTTGAGGCAGCAGAGAAGGGGTCTAGATGTCTGCACATCACTGACCCACATCAATCCATGCAAGACTGCTGGTCCTAACGGCATACCTCGACAGGTGCTCAGAGCATGTGCGGAGCGGCTTGCTGGGATCTTCACTGACATTTTCAACCCATCCCTTGCCCAAGCAATTGCGCCAACATGCCTCAAAGTTACATCCATTGTGCCAGAGCCGAAACACTACAACCCGATGTGCCTCAATGACTACCATCCGGTAGCACTCACATCCATCGTTATGAAGTGCTTTGAGTGGCGGGTCCTGACATACCTGAAGAACTCCCTCCCATCTACATCTACACCAGTTGGCCTACCACAACGATAGGAATATAGATGATGTAGCTCTCATAGTGCTGCTCTCTGTGCTCACACACCTACAACACATGCACGATTGCCGTTTGCCGACTTCAGCTCAGCATTCAGTTAATTGCTAAACTCAGGATTCTGGGCACCAACACCTCCCTCTACAACTGGATTACAAACTTTATGACCAATAGACCACAGTATGTTAGGTCAGACCATAACTCTTCCACCATCATCAAACTCAACACCAGTGTACCACAAGGTTGTGTGCTGAGCACATCCCTCTACTACCTATTCACCCACGACTGCTGCCCTGTACATGGGTCCAACTCCATCATCAAGTCTGCGGATGACACCACAGTCTTATCAGCTGCGATTATGAGACAACCTACAGAGAAGAGGTACAGCACCTGGACACGTGGTACACTGAAAATGACCTGTCATCAACACCAGGAAGATCAAGGAGTTCATTGTGGATTTCAGGAAGGGAAGATGAGGCACATGTGATCCCATCCACATCAATGGGATGGCAGCTGAATACGTCTCCAGTCACTGGGGACCCACATCTTGGCAGATCTGTCCTGGACCACTAACACCTCCAGCCTGGTCCAGGAAGCTCAGGACACTGAAGTAGAACCACCTGTCTTCAGCCATCCTGGTGAACTTTTACTGCTGTGCAGTGTGCAATTAGTAAAAAACACCAGAGGGGGGACATTTTTTTAAATGTTTTATTCTTGAGAATAACAGGCTTATGCATGGTCTGCAATGTTATTATGGCAGTTTGTCCTGCCATGTACTCTTGACTTTTTCTGTTGTTTTTACTACTGTAAGGACTGTCTCATTCTCTTCAGATAACTAGCCAACTAGAGTGCCCTTTCAAATAGATTTTTGTTTATCAAATTGTGCCATCTACTGTCAGGAGTATTGTATAGCTTACTCCGACCGCTACCACCAGAAGCGGAGGGACAAAATGTATGTATAGGGGATAAAAAAATATAAAATGAATGACCAGACCGGGGACATCAAAAGTAGAGGGGGAGTAAATTCCCTCCGGTCTCAAGGACCTGGATTGGGAAACACTGAAATAGTTCATAGAAGGCTGATAATATAGCACAAAGAGGGGAATATGAGGAGAATGAGAGGAAACGCACAGTTTAAACTTGACGATATGGAAGGCCGAATGGACCAAAACATCTATTTTAACGTATGTGTTAAGACATACATTTTACGTTAAGACATACAAAGTTGACATCTTAAGATGAACAAAATCTTAAGACGTTTGGACCTTAAGCCTTCCATCCTATTGGTTGGCATCAACATACCCTCCCCCCTTTGTACGTCAGTGCTACGTTGGGCTGTACTTTACCTACACTTTGGTCATGTGGGCTTTTACTAGAGGATACGTTTGGGCTACGTACTTGTCACCTGTTTATACGCAACTGTGATTCACTGTTTGGGACAGTCTATTAATGCGGGGGAAATGCAGCAAGTCTACTGTCTGTTCCAAAGTCTGGAGCAGAAGGTGGCGAATCAGTCGCCATGTTGGTTGTATCCTCGTTGTAAATAGCTGTTCATCGTCTTTGCTGCGTTATAATCTTTGATAACATGGGAGTCTCGTGTTGTGTGAAAGACTGCCACACTAAGTCACACGATAAAAAAGATAAAAAAGTAGCCACATTGTTTTGTTGAGCTTCCCACTTGTAAACAAGGCTGTGGACAGCAGGTTGAAGATGTAACTGAGGCGTCGGATGTCCTGGGTCGTAGCATTGAGAGGAAATCACTTTCACCACTGTCTCCCTTCATGCGTGTTTGCTGTCAGCGTTTTCATAAAGGTAAGTAGGACTTTTTGTTGTTGTTTTTATTGTGTAAGTAATGTTCTATTCTATTCTACAGTCATTTAGTATACGCTTTTATCCAAAGCGACTTACATTTGAGTGTAAGAACAACACAATCAAGAATTCAAACAAAATGGGACGTCATAATTAAGTGGTAGTCAGACTGCTTTGAGTCCAGTTGGACCCAGGTGCTGTCATGTAGTGCTAGAGGCAGTGCATATATTTTTTTTTCCAAGTCATTTTGTTTAAATACAAGATCATGATTTCATCAAACAATATCATCTTGGGCATAAGTGCAGCAGCTTCTTCAGTACGTGGTTGAGCCAAAGAGCTGGACAAATCTTTCTAACTCATTCTGAGTAGAAGAGTTAAGCTAAGTGTGGAAATGCTTCTTAAACAACTGAGTCTTTAGCTTGCTTTTAAAAGTGGATAAAGAAAAAATAAAAAATAAAAAATGGATAAGGACTCTGCGGATCGGACGGAGTTTGGTAGATCGTTCCACCACCGGGAAACAACAGAGGAGAAGAGTCTAGCTACTGATGTGGCGCCACCTTGTGGTGGGAGCACTAGGCGTCTTTCACTGGCAGAGTGTAACTGTGGAGAGGGAGTGTAGCTCTGGATTAAGGAGTGGATGTAGAGCGGAGCCGTTTGGGTTATTGTTTTGTAAGCCAGAAGCAGAGCTTTGAATCTGATGCGCTGCAACTGGAAGCCAGTGGAGAGCGATTAGCAGCGGAGTGACATGAGCTCTTTTGGGCTGGTTGAAGACCAGACGTGCTGCTGCGTTCTGGATCATCTGCAGAGGTTTAACTGAGCATGCAGTCAGCACAGTGGGAGGCTGAGCAGGTGGTGGAGATAGAAGAGAGTTAAACACCATGAACAGTTGCCGTGTGTTGGGAGCATTGCAGATCTTGGCCGCCTTTAGGCTGAATGTGAAAGTTTCAAGTTTTTGCTGGTACTCAGACAAGTCAGTGTGCTCTTTTGATTTGCACCACTTTCTTTCTGCAGCCCTGAGTCTGGCTCTGTGCTTCCTTAGAACCTCTGCGAGTCATGGACTGGGAGGATTTTGTCTGGCTGGTTTTGACACCAGAGGACAGAGTTTGTCCAAAGAGGCGCAGAGTGTTTCTGTAGCCTCATTGACAGTAAGGAGAAGTCTAAGTGTGAAGGGAGGCTAGAGTGAACCTCATCAGACAGCTGTGTAGGTCTGAGGGATCTCAAATGTTAATGAATAAACTTTATTTGGCTATTTAAAGTCACTACATTCAATCTGGCTAACTTCTCTTGTAAACTAGAGGCAAAGAGGGTGACATGGCCAGCGGACGTGGTACAAGGAAGCGGACCCAAAAGTAGATCACTCAGAAAGGCAAGGGGAAAGGTGCAAACAATGTTTATTGATAAGAAGTGTATGTGGCTTGGTCCAGGTCAGGGCAACTCTTCCTATGAAAGGACAGAGGGTTACTGCGGTTCAGAGAAGGTACCGGGTTGTGTCACCTAGGCAGCGGCTTACTGTGTTCCAGAGTGAGACTGACGGTGGAGGGGTGAACCAGGAGATGCTCTCTGTGGAGGGTGATATGAGCTTGGTTGCAGGCAGGGCGAGCAGGCAGGCAGGCGGCTTGATATGAGGAGTAGTCCAGATTCTGGGTGCTGGGGTTAACCAAGGGATCAAGGTCTTAGGCTGTTGGACAGAGATGACAAGGTCAATAATCCAAGAACAAGGTACGCGATAAATCGTGGAAGAGGCCTGATTACCACGCTGCATAGAATGACAATCTGGCGAAGACTACAGCGCCTGCATGAATCTAAATAGCCGGGAGTAGAGCCGGCTAACGAGCACGCTGATGATCTGCAAGTGGTGTCAATTGAGGCTCCAGCCTCCGCCCTCCGTCCCCATGGCAACCTGCTCAGCCCAACCTGCAAACTCAGACACACATACACACAGAGCCATGACAGAGGGAGGGAAATAGAAATGAGTTCATCTGTTTGTGTTTGATCATAGCTTATTTTATTTAATCATCTTCATATAAAACGTCACAGAGTGAATGATTTTAGAGATACAGGTAAATACCAAGAGTGCTCTGTGAGATCTGATAGGATAGTTAACTGGTTGGATTAAGTGGTTCAGATTGTGAAATGTAATGGAAGCATCCAGTGTTAACTGGTTTTTAATAACACCAAACATGTGATTGCAGGTCAACCAGATTAAGAAATGATGGAGGCTCAGACTGGACACCATCCCTGCTTCTAGGACACATCAGTTCCACCCACAAATGCTGCAGGTCTGCAGGACAAAGAAGACGGATCAGCTGAGGAAAGAGACGGTGCAGCAGCAGAGATGGAGTCCACCAGGATGCAGACCCTGGAGATCTACAGACCATGAAGAGGACACCAGGATGCAGACCCTGGAGAGCTGCAGACCATGAAGAGGACTCCTGATGCTGGAAAGGAAAGCTTCAGATACAGACCAGAGAGGCCGGAGAAGATGGAGATCAGCTGATCAGAGGATAAGACACATGATGAAGATGTTGATGAAGATGATATGTGTGTACAGTGAGCTGGAAGTTTTTTTTATATTATTTGTGCAGCAAAAATGTGTATTTATTTTTGTTTTTGTTCATGACTTAAACATGAATAATAAAGTGTGTTTTTGAAGTATTTTGCCTTTTCGTTGCCTCTTAAGAACATAAATAACCAGTGTCAGTTTAATAATAAAATGACATTAAATTTACATTATATTATAAATCTTGTGGAAATAAACATTGAATAGAAACATGATTGTTAACCAGATGAAAAGCTTGACAGTTTTACTTTTTCATATAAGTTTTTATTGAAATTCTCAGTCAGAATAAACAGCAGCAGCACAGTGTTAAACAGATCAAATTTTATAAAAGAAAATACAGCTATGCACATGCCCGGTGATATAATAAAACACTGAAGTTGTGGTGTAATATCTTCAAGTAATGTAGAGAAAGAATTTCACATCTGTGATGGCAAGTTCAACACTGAAACAATATAATGAGCAATTGTGGTAAAAACTGCAAACTATGTGTAAATGAGTCACCAAGAGGACCAATGAGAGCAGATCCAGAAGTCTTCTTTATCTGCTGCAGGCTGTAGACCTCCATGAAGCAGATCCAGAAGTTTTCTTGCTGCAGGCTGTAGACCTCCATGAAGCAGATCCAGAAATCTTCTTTATCTGCTGCAGGCTGTAGACCTCCATGAAACAGATCCAGAAGTCTTTTTTATCTGCTGCAGGCTGTAGACCTCCATGAAGCAGATCCAGAAGTCTTCTTTATCTGCTGCAGGCTGTAGACCTCCATGAAACAGATCCAGAAGTTTTCTTTATCTGCTGCAGGCTGTAGACCTCCATGAAGCAGATCCAGAAATCTTCTTTATCTGCTGCAGGCTGTAGACCTCCATGAAACAGATCCAGAAGTTTTCTTTATCTGCTGCAGGCTGTAGACCTCCATGAAGCAGATCCAGAAATCTTCTTTATCTGCTGCAGGCTGTAGACCTCCATGAAACAGATCCAGAAGTTTTCTTTATCTGCTGCAGGTTGTAGACCTCCATGAAGCAGATCCAGAAATCTTCTTTATCTGCTGCAGGCTGTAGACCTCCATGAAGCAGATCCAGAAGTCTTCTTTATCTGCTGCAGGCTGTAGACCTCCATGAAGCAGATCCAGAAATCTTCTTTATCTGCTGCAGGCTGTAGACCTCTGTGAAACAGATCCAGAAGTCTTCTTTATCTGCTGCAGGCTGTAGACCTCCATGAAGCAGATCCAGAAGTCTTCTTTATCTGCTGCAGGCTGTAGACCTCCATGAAACAGATCCAGAAGTTTTCTTTATCTGCTGCAGGCTGTAGACCTCCATGAAGCAGATCCAGAAATCTTCTTTATCTGCTGCAGGCTGTAGACCTCCATGATGACCAGACCTCCATGATGACCAGAGCTTCAGTGGAGAGTCAGTCAGGTGTTGGGAGGACCTGTAGACACACTGGCAGACAAACAACCGTGTTCAACCGTTTGCTTTATTTAGCTTCTTTTATAAGGATGTTTATATTATTACAGGTTCTGGTTTACAGGCTGATGCCAGACTGATGTGTTAGCTTCAGTAATTATGTTGTATGAACATGTGGTAGGATTATTACATCATTTAAACCTTTTTCAGAGTTGTGTAATATAAATATGAAGTTGTTTCTTTTACAACATTGTAAAACACATGAATCATTTATGCTCAGAGTAAATCAGAGTAAATGCTCACACAAAACAAGTAAAGTAACCCTAACCACCATCATACCTTTACTAACAGCAGGTGACCTTACCTTTGCAGTGACACGGTGTTGTTCAGTCCTGCGGTGGAAATGTGAACAGATCTGCACCCAGACATTGCAGAGATTTGTAGTTTCTGAACTGTTCATACGTGTAAACACTGATACCATAAACGAGGTAGCTTATGTCCAGCGATGAGGTTGGAGGTAGTAATGTAGCATCGGAGCTCCGTTCCTTTGCTTTAAGGTCGTAAGGATCTACGTTATTGATTGTTTACAGTTTGGCCAAATACCGATCCCGGTCTCCTTGATAAGCTTGTCCCTGTACGGTATCCTCTCACCATTCCTCTTTTTATTCATATTGACGACCGAGTAAACGGTTTTAAAACGTATTAGTAACTAAAGTACTGCTCCTGGTGTTGCTTGTTTATATCCGAGATACAACTGATATGACGCGGGGGGGGGGGGGGTGTCGACTAGTTAGGTCATGTGTCTGACAAAGACTGATAAGCTGGATGCCAAACGCTATTAAACAAAATGAGAGCATGTGTTTGTGTTTTTTGCAGTGGTTTACTGAAGACTGATTTGTTATTCAACTTTTCTTTCTCGCTCAGTGTTCTGTAAGTCCTGTGCTGTGTCATTGGGTTCCATTGGTGTCTTTAGCCCAAAATGGTAACTGCAGTACCGCAGCGCCATCTAGTGGCATTTGTAAAAAACAAACAAACATCAATTTATTATTTGCAGGGATTGTATGTAGGAATTCCCCTCAAGTGGTAGCACCCAATTTTTTATGTCTTAAGATGTCAACTTTGTACATCTTAACACGAACGTCAAAATAGACGTTTTAGTCCATTCGACCTTCCATATGACGAAGACGTTCCTTGAGCGAAAGCAAAGATTGTCTTGCGGGTGCTAATGCTAGGAAGCATGTCAACCATACCATAGCATCATTGCCGAAATAAAGGAGGTACACACCAACGTGAGAGAGTATGTTAGCAAAGCCACAGGAGAGATCAAAAAAGAACGTTCAGATTTCAGAGATGAGCTGCATCACATGCTCAACACCATTACCTCCGACATGAAAGAAATAGGTAACCGGATTGTAAAGGATTTCAGCGCCAATGTTAAAGAAGAGCTTTCATACACACTTGAATAACAAGACCGCCTTCAAACACAGCTTACGGATTTGGAGGCCCGTTCGAGGAGGAATACTATCCGCATTCACGGCATGAAGGAGGGCGCAGAAGGAGACATCACAGATTTTATTGAAGGATTCATAAAAACTGAACTGACCCTCCCTGACACCCCCCTGGGAATACAATGATGCCACCGCTCCCTTGGTCCTAAACCACCACAGGACTCTAGCCCCCGATCTGTAGTTACATGTTTTCTTGAGTTTAAGACAAAAGAACTGGTGATCCGGTCCGCCTGGATTAAAAAAGACATCCAGTACAAAGGGAGACTTTTTTGTCTTTTCAAGGAAACCTGACTGCAACCTGAGGTGTATTCCCCTCATCATAGACCCGGGTCTGGAGCAATGAATGGGAGAACTGGGGGAGGCCCGCGACCCACATGTTGAGAATCACTGATGGAAAACTCAAAAATAAGGAGGACAGAGTGGTTTTTGGTGCATTGGGTTCACCGCTGTGACCAAGCACCTACATCTCTCAGAGATAACGGACCAGCAGGTCTATAAAGGACCACATGAGGCCAGTTAGGTGCCCCTGGGTTCACCACCACACGTTCTAGTTAGCATGTTCTTTAGGTTGACATGCTGCTGGTAGTTTGGCCAGTAAAAGCAACCTTTTTATGTTTGGACTGACATTTATTACACAGAATTTCTGCTTTTTTCCTGTTTTATTGGCTTCTTTACCTAGCTGGTTTATACCTTTGGATCTGTTAGTCCAACAATTATCACTAGAAATGGTTTTGATGGTGAGCTACAGTCTTGCTCGTTGCTCATGCAGCCTTTCCCAGTTGCTAGTAAAACATTACTAGCAACATTACTAGTACATTTCTTGTTAATAAAATGCAGAATCTACATTAAAATGGTCTGTGCACATTACTGGCCACGCAGTACCTTACACCACCTCTTATTCTTTTAAAGTCTCTGTCACCAGATGACTGTAGTCCAATAGACTTGCTGTGTCAGACTCTGGAGCAAATAAACACCTGGATGAAGGAGACTTTTCTACAATTAAATGAAGACAAAACTGAGATTATTCTGTTTGGTAGAAAGAGAAGAGGGTCAGCATTGGTAAACACCTGGAGACTCAGGCTCTTAAAATCACCGACCAACTTGGTGACCTTGGAGTGTTGATAGACTCAGACCTGACTTTCAGCAGCCACATCAAAGCTTCACTAAGAAGCTTTTTTACCAGAAACTTCAACAGAATTAAAAGTTTAGTCTCCCAGTAAGACCAAGACAAACTCATCCATGCATTCATCTCCAGTAGGCTGGATTACTGTAATGGTCTTTTAACAGGACTTCCTAAAAAGAGCATTAAACATCTGCAGCTCATCCAGAACGCTGCTGCTAGAGTTTTAACCAGGACTAAGAGATCTGAACACATCACACCAGTTTTGAAATCTTTACACTGGCTTCCAGTCAGTCACAGAATAGATTTTAAAACCCTTCTGATTGTTTACAAATCCCAGAATGGTTTAGGCCCAGAATACATCTGTTATATGTTCAGAGAATATAAACCTAGCAGAGCTCTTAGATCCAAAGACTCTGGTCAACTAGTCCAGACCAGAGTCCAGACCAGAGTCCAGACTAGAGGCCAGACTAGAGTCCAGACCAGAGTCCAGACCAGAGTCCAGACTAAACATGGAGAAGCAGCATTTAGCTGTTATGCAAGTGGAACAAACTGCCAGTGGAGATTAAACTTTCACCAAACGTAGACATTTTTAAATCCAAGTTAAAAACATTTCTTTTTTCATGCGACTATGCATGAAATCTGCACGGTAACTTTTTTAACTTAATTTGCTTTTAATCATTTTAATGTAATTTATTATTTTATTGTGATAATGTGTTGATGCCTTTTACTATTCTAAATATCTGTAATGTCTTTGTTTTATGTAAAACACTTTGAATTGTCCTGTACATGAAATGTGCTGTTCAAATAAACTGCCTTGCTTTGCCTAAAGTGGAATTTGGTCTCAGAATAATTGTTTTAACATATCAATAGCTGATCATGGGCCCTGTAATTGTCTATAAAACAAAAAATGTTGCTTGAAATGGCTGCAGTTTGTTCAGGTGAGACATGTTTTACAGATGAATGGCCATCCACTTCCTTGTATCCACTCCACCCCCTTTAAAGCAGTGTTTTCCAATCCAGGTCCTCAGGCCCCCCTGCCCTGCATGTATTAGATGTAACCCTACTTTAACACCTGAATTAAATGAATGGCTCGTTAACAGGCTGCAAAGAACTGGATGAAGAAGTTCATTCATTTGAATCAGGTGTGTTGGAGTAGGAATTAGGTCTCAGAATAGTGTTTTTTGTCAAAAAACAAAAAAGTATCTTTGTCAATATAATGTTACATTTGGCACTATTCTGAAGCCGAATTCCACCTTAAAGTTTTGGAGACCACTCGGAGAAAACGTTCATGCTACAGGTGAACTCGGCGGAGAAAACGAAGTGTGGTATATTGTCACTGTTTGCTGAACCCTGAATACATGCAGCAGCAAGTTCTGCTTATTTTCCAAGATGAATACGTGGAATTTCTGACTTTAACATTGTTCATTGTTCAATTCATTTTCTACAATTCAGAGTCAATTCAGAGTCTCAACCACTTTATACACAGTTAACATTTTTTTTGTTTGTTTTTTTCGCCTGAATCATAGTGAAAAGCCGAAGATCCGGCACGGCGCCGGAATACTTTAAGCCCTGAAAATATCACAAAAAATGCTAAAAGAATCTAGTTGGAGTCTAGTAAATAGTGATTCACGGTCTTTGTCTAATCTCAGTCTGAGACTTGGCACTTGTTGTTAGATGTGAGCCGGTGTGAGCTGGTAGTTTTCTAGAGTCTTTTCCAAATCCTTTTAAAGTCTTCTGATGTAAGCATAACTCATCAAATATCTTATTACTTAAACAGTAATAATACTTGATAACTTTTTAAATATGTCATTACTTAAATACCTTAAAAATCACTGAATACCTTATTACAAAATCTATGGAGGGCAGAGTCCCACTTGAAATGCATACAAGTGATTTCTACGGCCTCTGGTTTGCATTTTGAAGCCACCACTTCCTGCACAGCATCTGATGACTGCAGTCCTCCACATGGCCAGGTAACGACACTGTGCTTTCAGCTGCACGCCAGCCTGTGGAAAGCAAGTGAGATACAAAGAAAAGAAAAATCAACTACACACTAAAATGGAAAGTCTTGTAAATAACCATTCATTACAGTAATGCTATTTTCAAAAGATGATACCTGATGAGTGTCACCTTTCATCATGGCCATGTGATTTCACTCAACATCTGCAAGCAAGTCTGAGGAAGGACGGACCATCTGAAATGAATGAGACCAAATCTGGATTGAAACCGCTTTAAATCTACTTCTTAAGGGTAATAAATACTTTTTATGACATTATCTTGGACCTAAGACAGCCAAACACTCCCCATCTTACATAAAACATAAAAAATGACACAGGTATAGAACACTTCATAAGTCAATCATAAATAGTGACATTTATAATGTAGATGGCATGTCATTTCTCCTCTGCTCGGGTGGTGCTCGGCCCTGATGTGGTGAGACTGCCACCAGCTGGCAGAGACCGTCAACTACTGGCCAACACCATGTTATACAGATTATACATTTACTCTCCCCCACAATTTACGTTATCTACACTTAAGTGATTCAACATACGTGTATGTAAAGGACTGCAGTAATATTCTGTGATGCATGGATATACCACCGTAGCACTAACCATGAACAACGAGTCCTACGTTGGCATCTGTATGTGGGATTTGAATCCCTGTACTGTCATTCACACTCATGCTGTTTCCAATGAGTTTGCAGTTTTGCGCTGGTCTAAGTGACCGCTGTACTAGCAGTTCATGCCTGTTAGGAAGCTACTACTCTGTAGTCATGAGGCCTTTTTGCAGAGAGACACAGACCCATCAGGATGTCATGTAATACAGTGATCTGTGACAGAGACGGTTTCTAACAAGAACAAGTACTTCCATCTGATAACCGATATCTCCAGAATATTAGTATACTGACCGAGTTACTTAGACAGAGTTTTGGATGTGTAGTCAACACAGTGTACGCGGAGCAGAGACAACCTCCGGGACAACATACTGCTTCAAATGAAAAATCCAATTTGATCATTTTTGCTTTAACCCTTGACAGGACTGAAGTTATCAGATAATTTTAATATGGTCATAAAACATTTTATTAGCTACATATAGAATGAAGATGCATACTTTGAGGGAATATGTAAATTGTGATACACTGAATGAGAAAACATTAAGTCCTTTATCATTTTTAAGGAAAATTAATTAACATTAGTTCCTAATATTTTAAAGTCATAGGAACAAGCTTTAACCAGTCTCTTTTAGATCAGTGTTTCCTCTCAAGATATTTTTCTTGAAAATGCTTCAATGAATTCAAACAATTCAGACGACCTGACGGGAAACAGAAGATAGTTTCTTTTACTGTCCATGCACCAACAAGACGATTGTGGAAGCATGCAGCTGAATGTTGATGTATAAATGTTGTAATATGTAGTCCAAATATGGACATAATTTAAATGTACTGCATGAAAAACAGCCACTACCAGAAATTATGCAGTCGAGATTCCTACATTTGGGAAGTTCGCAGGAGTCGTGTCTACGGTAGCGCAATGACGGCGGACGCCGACCGTAGACAACCGATGGGATCGCCCGATTTACTGACCGTAGACTTTGAATGTAGACTACCAATAAGGATCGTTGAAGCCAACGTAGACAGCCAATGCAAGGTATCTGCAGCCTTAAGGGAGCCAAATTTAAGACTTTTTAAGACCTTTTTAATGCCGCTTTGATAAAATTTAAGACCTTACATTCACGAAATGTAAAGCATGGAACCACCTTACAAATAGTCCAAACACTTATGTAACAGTGCTAAAAGATAACAAATGTAAAGATAATTGTTTCTCAGAGCATGAAAGTGAATGCATTTATCAAGTACTAACAGGTTCAGTTAATCAAATACCAAAAATACAAGTATTTAAGTAAACTCTGTTACATGAATATCTAAACTGAATACAAGTACTGCAAACTGAATAAGTAAGTGAATTGTGATACTACTTCTTCCTGTTATGGAATAGATCTGAGTTCTTCAGTCTTTGTGTTCAGCTCAGCTTCCACTTGCTCTAATTCACACACTTTTTCTTTGTGTCTTTTCCTCAGTGTGTTGGATTTTGTGATGAGCTGGGCCATCAAGGTTCCACTCTTCCCTTCAGCTTCTTCTGCAAGTTTATCAGCGTCCCTATGTAGGCTGCTGGACACCTGCAGCAGAGTTTGCTTCTTCTTCCTAAGCTCCTCTATGGTTTCCTCTGCAGCTTTTCGCCTCTGTGCCTGGGCATCAGTTATTTTCTTCCTCTTTTGCTCATCTAGATGCTGTCTGTATCTGGACCTTGCTGATGCAGCAGATGCAAGTAGTTCCTTTGAGATAGGGACTTTGAGAACTCCCCCACAGACACTGACATAATCACAAACCAATCGCTGGGTAATCACTGTTTCTTCCTGCATATTGCAGGTCTCCACCTCTTTGTTTACAGAGAATCCTCTCTCCACTGTTGCTTGTCCATGGGAAAGAAGAAGTAGTTTCTGGCAAAACTCCCATAGCTCCTGATAGCGTTGGCTCAGGACACCATGGAGAAATGCATCCAGTCTGCTCTCTGTGGGTCTATAGGAGAGAAAGGTCTCACTTTTTGCTCCAACAGATAAGACCTCACTAAACTGCTGTATAATTACATCACCTGCAACATAACAAGAAACAGGGAAACACATTTTGATATACAGTACATAAACCAGATTCATATTTATCAGCAAACTTGATCCTTTTTATATTTTGGTGTAAACACAGACTGAACTGTTGTATTATCTCCTACCAGCAGAGACACCTCCTGATAAATGCTTGCGTTGCAGAAATCTCTGCACTAGTTTTGTCATATTTGTCTGGCACCAGTCTGGGTCAGAGTACATCCTGCTGGGGTCCAAACAGGCCACATGCCTAACAGGGGGATACTTTAATGGGCTCTCGTCTTGCACTTTCTGAATGATGGTAGACATCATCTTGATGCAGTCCTTCCTATACTCCAAGACTGTGAGCTCCCCTATCTGTTTTTGTCTCTGAAGTTCCTGACAGAATGAAATGTAATAAGACTAAGTGACCCTTTCTTATAAAAACAAACTATATTTGCTGTCTATCATCATTACATTAAAAGGTGAAACACTACCTTGAGAACTGATTCTGCACCCAAGCCTACAGTGACATCTTTTAGGTGGACCCAGCTATTCTTGTCGCTGACATCCAGTCTGACCAACGGCAGTGGACTGATGTCCTTCAGGATCTCTCTTTTGACAAAACGCCTCAGCACACTCTGACAGAAAAACAAAATGCATCTTAACTCATGCTAAATTTTTCAAACATTTATCACAACACAGACCAACATTAGAAAATTGATTTCTTGAATCATATTTGTGGGTGTGAGTTTCTGTATATAATTTGCAAATCAATCATATGAATCACATTTTTTCAATATGATTAAAGTTAGCACACTACTGTGAGGACAAATTTAGTATAAATGAAGTCAGACAGAATTGTACACACACTGAAATAAATAGCAACATCAAACTGTCCAGTGCAAGGATATAGTTACCTTCATCAACTCAGCCAAGTCTGTGGCTAAAAATGGCATCACTGGTTCATCAGTTTGATATCTGGTCAAGAATGGCGTGAATGTCCTGATGATAGCGATGTAGAAATGTAGCTTTGCCTGGATGAGGGGGTCTTTCTGAGCTGCTTCAAGGGTATCAAAAGATGCAGTTCCTGGATTTGGTAGCTTCCTCACTCTGACTGCATCCAGGTACATGGTCAGAGATGGCCACACCTCTAGGGCTCTCTCGGCTACTGGTAAGTTTTCAAGCCATCGGTGGCTACAGAATGAAAGTGGAAATTTTGCAGATTTGGTCAAAGCAGTGAAGTCCTCTCTCCTTGCTGGCACATTATGGAAGAGAACATGCATGGCTTTTAACACTTTCTCTAGCTGCCATAAGGCAAAACCGCATTTGCAGGCATTATGTAGGGTGTGGAGGCCACAGCTCCCGACAACAATCAATTGAGTCCCCTCACACTGCTCATGCTGTTCTTGTTGAAGTAGTTCTAGAAACTTCCAGTTTACACTGGGTCCATCCATGGAGACTGAAAGCAGCTTTTTCAAATCCAGCTGCTGAGTGCATTCCTGATGAAAAAAGAGTAATTTATCAAACATATAGTCTAGACGATATCTAGCATTAGTAAAATGTATCACAATTAAAACTTAGAATTGATGCACAGAAAAGCCATAGCTTGTTGTGAAATTGTCAAAAATATGTTTTATATTTTACACATTTTAATATGGCAAAATAAAAAGCATTATCTGTTATGGATTTCAACACAACTGCATAATAATTTTTATAACAAAAAATGCTTAAGAACAAAAACGTTCACGTTTTCCATTTCAAAACAAAAACAACTACAGGTATTTTATTAGTGTTGGCTTGATTCTTACTTTAAAGTGGAGTAGTAAATCCTCAGCTCTTCCATGACCCATGAACTGGGATCCCAGGTATCTAGACTGGACTCGATCATCTTTCCAGTAACGAACATGTAAGTCCAGTTGCTTTGTTTTAGTCATTTTGTTGAGGGTTTCATCAAACATCAAAGTAAAACTGCCTCTGTTGACATCGGCCACGAGGAGTTTAATGATATAGGGAGCCAAACCAAATTTCGTTATGTAGGCTGTTTTGTCTTTACCACAGGTAAAGTTTTTAGCGATTCCTGAGTCAGTAAACATAGCCTGGAAAATCTCTCCAACTCCATCATTAGCGCTGTAGGACTGGTGTTTTGTCACGCTATGCAGACACCACAGTACCTCTGCCTGAAGGGTAGCGGTGGACCCAAAGATTGCCCTGAAGTCTGTCTCTGATGCTGGGGTCGTCGCTGGGATCGGAAATGTAGCTGAAGTCTGAGGAACTGATGGAATAGCGCAGAACTGAGAAATGGCGGGCATCTGCTGGCGGGTTTTGGCAGCAGCTTCGTGCTTCTCGCTGCGCATATGCGACTCCACAGCTTTAACTCCCATCGGGCAGAGTTTAAAAATCTTCTTGCACAGCGTACAGCGGGCCTCGTAGCTGTTCCCTGGAACCGTTGCTAACCATGTCCTAAATGTTGGATCATCCAGCCAGCGAACATTAAACCTGCACTTCCCCATGACTGACGCACCTGTTAGCTAATGACGTACAAACTGCTAATGTGCCTGAAAATAGACCCCCCCACACACACAGACAACCAAGGGGTTCCGCAGATTCCAACCTCTTATACAAAAATACAAAACATTAATTAGAAAGTTCTTTAGAGATTTCCAGATAAAATATATAAGTTCTGTTTATTTGATGTGTGCTATTTTTTAAGACCTTGGGACTCTGGATTTAAGGATTACTTGTCATTTTTAATGATATTTAAGGCCTTAATTTTGAAAAATCTCATTTAAGACTTTTTGAGACTTTTTAAGGATCCGCGGATACCCTACCAATGGCTTGGTGGGACCTACCACGACTGAGAGTAGCGACGAAAATCTGAGTTTGGTAGCCAGAGTTCTTTTACGTCATTCATTTGTATTGACTAATGCGAAGAAATCTGTATACAAATATATTCTTCCTGTTTTTTTGTTTTCTTTTTAAAGGATTCTATTTATTATTTGAAAGGTAAGTACTGACATTTGCTGTTGCTCAGAAAAATCTCATCAGTAAAATCACAAAGGCGCGCTGATTTTCATTGTACATATATATATATTTCTCACTAATCACGGAAAACTTTCTGTCAATATTTGTCCTGTCTTCAGTGAAATGTGCTGAATCCAGCAAAGTTGAATAACTCTTATTTGAATCGTGACTGACAATGTTACGTTGGCTTTAGCTAGCAAGCTAACTGTCCAGAGCTGTCATTCACTTCTCTTCACAAAGAAATAAATTTTGTTCAGAACATGATCTTGTATTTCAATAATTTAATTCAAGTCATATCTTTATTTTGTGTTACTCACCTTACTAAGCACTGAAAATATGCTTTGCTTCTACACATACAGTATGTGCTTGTGTGTCAGTGTGACGTGTGTGTATTTAAAGATAAACACTGTAATACCTCAATGTAATGCTGCTTGTATGACTTGTAAATTGTTTCCTCAACTGGCATTCAGCCATATCTGTCTGTCTGTCTAGATGACAACCCCTTTAATATGAGTTGTGAACCCAGATGCCCCTGCAAATCGCCAGCAGGCCATATTGTTGGCAAGCAAAGAGGCACGATTGCATTGTGACCAAAAGCTGGTCTTCCCCAAACCTCCCCCGGAGCTTCTGAACCACTCCACTGCCCTGGCCCATGTTGAGAAGATCCTTAGAGCAGAGGGTATCCCTACACCATCACGTCTGCAGTGTCTGGGAAAGCTTGTGGTGCCATTTGGACAGTACAAGAACGCACCATTCCTCTGGCTTGTGAGGAACGATGTGGGCTACATGAAGTAGTAAGTATAATAGCTTAAAGCCTTGACAGACTATATGTTTTTTAAAAGAAAAAAAAATACTAATAACAGTTAGAAGGTGCTTACATATCTGTTTATTTTTTTAAACCAACATGAGATTTGTCACATCATATGAACAATTCATGCACTAAGTTAACATATATGATTCCAGCATTCTTGACAAGCACAGAGCAGAGATGACAAACCCACTCAGAAGAGGAGAGGCCGTGAACCAGTGGGTGAAAGACTACCTCACTGAGCATGCAGAGAGCTTCCCACAAGTCTCCATCATGTTAGAGGCCAATGTGGACAGGTGTATCTATGGTCAGAAGGGGTTTGAAGATCACAACTTTCTAGAGATGTGGGAATCGTCAGTTTACTGGGCAAAAACACAAGCCAGAGCAGTTCACTGACAAGCAAAGGGAAGCCATACAGAAGGCCTACAGCTCAGTCAAAAGATGGTTGAACACGCCAGTGACCCACATCACAAGTGTCCAGATGAAGAGGTTCCAGAAATATGTCTATGAGAAGGACCAAGTAAGTGCTGAAAAGCTGTAAAATTAAAATTACACATCCAGGCTGCCAGAGTCCACACCATCCAGTCTGCCAGAGTCCACACCATCCAGTCTGCCAGAGTCCACACCATCCAGTCTGCCAGAGTCCACACCATCACCTAAGAAGCACAAACAACCAAAGGCACGCCACCATAAGACACACGAAAAGAAAAAAACACATCAAAAGCAGGACAAACCCACTGTTTTTCCCCAGCAGCCTGCTTCTGCTGACCAACCAGCTGAGTCCTCGTCCACATCCCAAGGGCCAGATCAGCCACTGGAACTACCTGGAAGTGACTCACCTGTAAGTTGCACTTAGATTAAATGCAAACAATGTAAATTAGAACTATTTGTTTTAAAAATGTGTTATACGTTTACCATTATATTGGAACACATAAACAGTTTTGCTATGTTTTGTGATGTGTTACAGGTGGAATTAGAGGGTTGGGTACGACTGTGGAAAAACACAAATGCTATTCCACCAGCCAACATCTCTTGGCTCAAGGAGGACACAGATCGAGGTCTCTTCACACCCATTCAACTTTATAAGGACATCACTGGTGTCCTGAAGAGGAGAAGGGTGATGAAGTCAGACCGGATGTGGTTTCATCCTCCGGAGCCTCCAGGCTTTGTCGGTGGCACTCTGTCTGTGCCACAAATGTTTTTCTGAAGCCGTGTCTATGTGTGGCCCTGTGGGGGTCTGGAGGTGCTCCCTGAAGTGTCCACGTGGAGAGGAATGTGTTGGGAGAGGACGGGACGTGTTCCTGTACAAGTCTGGCTACCATCACCGGGTAAAACACACTTCACCTTTGTTTCAGAGTTAAAATATGATGGCCTAATACTTATTACACTGAACTAAAATAAAAAGGAAAAAATATGTTGTGCGTGTTTTCCTTGATGTGCTCTCCAGGTACATCACATTTGTGACATGTCCAACTGGTACACGATGCTGACGGAGGTCTTGTGCTGTGGGCCATGCACGAAAGCAGCCAGGAGCAGAGACGGTGTCACGGCGGGGCGGTGGCTTGCATGGGATGCCGCTATTCTGGCACAACTTAGCGAGGCTCACCAAGCGATGTTCCTTGTCGTCCTGACCAGCTAGTGAGTGTACTCAGCATCACGTGTGCATGTGTCAGCCTTCAAACATGTCACTCGACTTAACCTAAACAGATCAATTTTGACTCTACTAACAGACGAGGTGTGGACAAGAATGTTGTGCGTCTTTTGAGGGACCGGACTGAAGGGAGTGTGGTGGCAGATACAGGAGAACCACATGGAGGAGTACCTTCATTGCAAGGACCTGTACATCACACTCCGAATGACTGTAGTGAAACCTGGAGGGACCGTTACTGCATTAGGGCACTCATTCCAGTCTCCACCCCCACCACGGGAAGTCCCGTCTGCACGTCTACTGCGCCACGCCTTCCTGCTGGCAGAGGCCAACAATGTGCAGGATTATAGGAGCCAGATCCTCTCCACTTTTGGCACTGTGCTAAAAATGGATTCCACCAAGAAAGTACGTAAATCAAAATGCATTTAGCATGTACTGTAAAGTTATTAGTATTTTTTCCATCTCTGGGATTAATAAAGTACTTCTGATTGTGATTAGAACAGAGGAAACAACTATCTACAACAGGCAGTGTTGCATTATGTAAACCTTACTTTCTTTTCTTTCCCTTAGGTAGCGAAGAAGCTGTCTGGTGAGGGTCAAGGCTCGGCTGAGTGGTTCACCAGCACTGGAAATGAGAACTCCCAGAAAGTCACCTTCGTGCTGACTTGTGAGGAATCCAAGGAGAAACTGGAACCCATGTGCCGTGGGGTGTTGGAGCGGTTTCAGCTAGCCAACCAACGGGCCCCCAAAATTTTATATGTGGACCGTGGGTATTGCCGTGTTCAGGGCCCAACAGCAGTGGAGACTTTATTTCAGCCTTGGGTGGACGGTGGGATAATTGTTCGTCTGGACATCTTCCACTGGATTCACCGGTTTGATGCAGCCATCTGCACCAAGTCTCATTCCAAGTATGATGCATTCAAGCTGCACATCAAGGCCGTCAGAGCCAAGGACCCCTCAACCATGAGGTCTATGAAAGATGAGGATGTCATCCGCAAGTTCATTTCCAGGGAGCAGCTAAAACGGCAGGTGCAGCAGGTCACACTAGGGGTGTATGACACTTTCAGATTCATCCATCAGGCCATTGAGCAGCTGAAAGGTCCTGCTGGGCTGGATGAAAGTGGAGTCAGTCTCTTCAAGACACCTGGTATAAAAGACCCTCAAACCAAAACTCTTTACATTATTAGTAATCACGGTGTAAACAAAGTGAACATGATCCATTTGTGTGTTTGTATGTCATGCATTTACAGCAGCCATTGATGAGTTATGGACAGCAACAGCATCGGCACCTGAAGTGCATCCAGGATCCACCAGCCATCATCATGTATAGGGTGGCCCGTACCACAACCATCAACAGCGTGAATGTGCCCTTTTATGAATGTCTGCGTGGGAATAACAGCCTGGAAGGATTCCACAAAGCTTTACCCCACATGACCCCAGGTAAACAGGAGCACATTTCAAACATGTTAAATTGTCATTGATGTCTTTCATTATGATGTCCAGGTCCCCACTGTGCAGCACGGCCCTATCAGGTTTACCTGATAAGCAGCATTGCAAGCTGCAGTTCTGACGCAGTGTTTGATGGTAGAGGTCGGCACCACAGGATCTACTCCGCACCGCTCATCGACCGCCTCAACACCTGCTGGCAGCAGCTGTTTGGAGAGACTGTGGAGGGAAACTTCCGGGTTCCTGCTGATGGCGCCTCTATGGAGCTGCTTGGGCTGGAATACCTCTTCGGTCAGAGCACCAGTGAATCAGGTCCCTTTTCTCTGAAGGACATTGTGAAGGAAGGACCCGATGCAGATGAGGAGGTGTTTCAGCCCAGACATCCTGACCCAGATGAGGCTTAAAAGAGTGAAGGTGAAACATGATGATGTGCTGGAGGTTGTGCTGCCCCACATCACCCTCACCAGCGTTAAGAACTGCTGTTGTTCACCCTCCGGCTTTTCTGAGCAGCAATGCGTTTGTTGATTTTTACCCCAGAAACCAAGATCTTTACATTTCTGTAAATAAGCTGGTGTTAGACAAGTGGCAGATTTTAAACTGTTGCCTCTTTGCCAGGAGTTAAATTAACCAGTAAAACGTTTAAGTCTAGTGCAGAAGGAAGAGAACACAACTAGACACAAAACGTATTGTGCAGAATAAAACATATAGAGTTCAAACACCATTAGTGGAAAGGCCATACATACTTAAAGCATAACTATTATATAATACTATAGAATAAATAATTATTAAAAATATAATGAGTTATATAATAAACATCAAATGTTTAATATGCAAAATGATAGCAAAGCTTTTTTCCATCTTTAGTCTCTTGGCAGGACAACACAACAATAATGATAACAGGAGATTATACAACCTGTATAAATAAAGGTTCAATAAATAAAAAAGCAATTAAGACCATTTAAATCAAGCAATCATTTGTGTTTGTTTTAACGGGAGGATGGCTGCAGTCAAACCCTCTTCCTGACTGCTCACCTGGTAAACATCAGCCTGATAGAGGACAAGCTTTCCCTATCAACTAAACAGCTCTGTTTTAATCTAGATTATTTTAGAACTATTGTTGTTTAACCTTATTTATTTTAGAACTGTGAGATGTAAGATTTTATAATGTGCTATACAAATAAAATGTATCACAGTCTCCTCAAAGCCTGGAACGCAGTGGAGGAGCATGACAAGCAGCCTCAACAGTTCAACATGCTGTACAGGATGCGCTGTACAGGACGCGCTGTACAGGACGCGCTGTACAGGACGCGCTGGGGCAACATGCTGTACTATCGGACTAAAAGGGACGACCTGGTTGACGCGGCAGTGATATCAAAAGTAAAGATGGCCAAACGCTACGCCCTAGCACAACAAGAGATCAGCGTTCATAACAACAGACTCATGTACACGCTTGTCAAACTGTTGCAGCTACACAGACCTCAAGAGTCAAAAACCAGCCCGGAGAAGAGCCGCATCCTGAAGGCATACGGGAGGATCCAGCACTGGATTTTAGTGGAGGATCCTGTCCTCTGCAAAGCTGGCATTCCTCTTCCTCTTCCAAAAACAAATGTGATCCTGTCATCCTACAGTTCCACCCCCACCTGACTACCCTTTGATGAAGGTTTTGAAGGGAAGAACGGCTAATATGATGCCAGTCTCCAGGCCGCAACCGCAACCATTGAGGCAAAGCTCTGCAACCACTACCATCACCAGGCCTGTACCCTCTGTTTGCATCTACAGCAGCCCTTCAGATTCCCGGTCCCTCTGCTCGACCCATATTACCTGCTATTCCAGTGAGTCCTGAGATAGCCGGCCCGTCCACATTAGATTTTAACTTGTGCCCATCACCTGTACCATCACCAGCCATTTGCACTCTCCAGCTGCACCAACAGCTTCCTCTGAAATTGCAGGTCCATCCACACAGCTCACAACACCTGGCGGTCAGGTGATCCCTGTAATTGCTGGTGCTTTAACAACAGCACCTCCAGCTATCCCTCCACTGACTGCCACCACCACATTTCCCAGCACTGCCAGTCATTCATCCTGGATAAGAGCTACGCAGTACAAGCACAAGCAGAAGGAGCACTTCTCAGAGGTTGGAGCCAAAGTGTCGCTGGTGCAAAACGTTCCTGTTTGTACAATCCGGGGCCAACTGATACAGGGACATAAAAATTACAAAAACACAACATTCTGCCCAGTTTAGATGATGTCCCCTTCAAATGGTCTGGACAACAGAGTCTTTGAGAGCTATGAACACTTTAACCATGTTGTTTACAAGCTGGAGGACTGAGGATGTTTTAGAGATCTATAAATTGATGTGTAAAAAAATAAATCCAGATACTAACATTTAGTATCTAGTTAGATATTAATTAGCACGGGTATGCATACTTAAATGTTTCCCCCCCTCTGTCATACCAAAAATAGTACTTAACACCATCCTTAGTATCGCAACGAGTTTGAAATTTAGTATTTTAACAAGCCTACTGTAAATATTGTACAAAACTAACTTATTCATATAGATAGTAACATGTAAATATGTTCATTTTAATCATGTTTGCTGTTCTGCTGTAATCTGAAAACACTAAATAATTTTCTTCTGACCGGATTTTAAATAGTTTTATTTTCATATATTTAATTTTCAGAACTGTTTTTATGAGGACGTTTTAGTAATTTACACTGAGTCAATTTTAACACTTAAATATTTTAGAAATATAATTTGATGTCATTAAAACTCCACCGCTGTGTAATTTGAGGTGATCGGGAGGAAGCAATCCCAATATAAACTAGTTATTTCCTTTTAGTGTATGAGAAATACTTTATTACTGTCAATTTCATTGTCAGATTCAATTATACTTTGTGTAGCACTGTAGTGCCGTTTTCAGTTAAAGTTACCAGTTCAGTGCACTTAATTCAATATTCCAGGACTCAACAGAGTAAGTCCTGGTTGTTAAAGAAATAAAAAAGACAAACTGTCTTGTTACTTGGAAAGAAGCAAAATCATAGCAGATCATTTTACACATACAGCAGCAGACACATTCAAGCTTTAAACAGCTTCAGGATAGAGAAGTACTTCTAAGCAGCATCCAAACAATCAAAGATGCAGATTACCAACATCCTCTGTGGTATAAAAACATGGCATGTTAGAAAAGACAAGTATATTTTTAATAAAAAAATTATAGCTGTTACAACCCCTATGATGAGGTACAACAGTGGTTCAGGGTTTCCCTTTGCCTGGACTCGGAGCCAGGCCTGGAGGTGGGGTATGGAAGCGGGTGTCTGGTGGCCAGGCCTTTGCCCCTGGGGCCCATTCGGGCTCAGCCAGAAAGGGAAACATGTGGACTCACTACCTGCAGGAGGGACTGTAGGACTCGGGTGCATTGTGAGGTGGGCGGCGGCCAGGTCTACATGTGTACTCTTACCCAACCAGTCTACATGTGCTTTATGGACCTGGACAAGGAGTTCTACCGTGTCACCGAAGAGTCCTGCTGGGGATGCTCCAGGAGTATGGACTGCTGGACCCCCTTGTACGACCGGTCTGCTCCCTGTACGACTGGTGCCAGAGCTTGGTCCGCATTGCCGGCAGTAAGTCAGATTTGTTTCCAGTGAGGGTCACACTCTGCCAAGGCTGCCCTGTCACCGATTCTGTTCATAACTTTTAAGGAAAGAATTTCTAGTTGCAGCCGAGGTGTGGAAAAGGCTGCCTAAAGGACTGACGTTCTAGCCCCTTAAGGGGCGGGACTTAGACTACTCATGAGCAGCCTGTCAGGCTAGAGGGGAGAGAAAGAGGAGACGACAGAGAAGTTTCTAGCAGTCTTACGTTTGGTGTAACAGTTTAAGTCGTAGATTGCAGTTTATTGTAATCCCACCTGGATGTTTGTGCGTAAAGTCAAGTAAGTGCTGTTTAAGTGATGTTAAAGTCAGTAATGCCGTTTATTTGGTAAATATACCTGTTCAACTCATTTAATTGATGCCATGTGCTGTTCACATGAGCAGGCTATGTTTGCTACCAAGCAGCTGTGTTCATGTAAAAACTGCATACTTTGTGCCTTTATGCTGCAACTGCACCTGTGTTTGTATTAGTTAGGTGCTGATACTATGTTATTTCTGTTTTAGAACCACACAACCAAGACCTCCAGTGTGTATAAGGGACAAACTGTAAAGCTCAGTTGGTTTAATAAATCCTGCATAAGTACAGCCGACTCATTCTTTGGAGTTCTAACCGGACTCACAACGGCGATTTGAACACTCCAACCAGCACAGCACTGTTACTATCTTTCACGAGGTGTTGAGGGGATCCAGTGTGGAGGCCTCAGTATTGAGTCCTCCACAACGACAGGAACTAGATGAGGGGGATCGGACATCTGGTCAGGAGGCCTCCTGGATGCCTTCCTGGTGAGGTGTTCCAGGCACATCCCCCTGGGAGGAGACCCCTTGGGTAGACCCAGGACATGCTGGAGGGATTACATCTCTGCTGGCCTTGCAATGCACCGGGATCCCTCGGGATGAGGTGGAAAATGTGGGTGGGGAGAGGGAAGTCTGGGCTTCTCTTCTTGGACATCTCGACCTGACCCTGGATTAGCAGTAAGAATATGGATGGATGGATAAAACTATCAAGTGAATAAATTGTATTGTATTTGTTTGTATGATTGCAATAATAATGTCATAATAAAGTGCTTAGATTAAGACTCACCAGCCACTTGTCCAGCAGGTTTTTGACGTTTCCCTGCTCCAACACACCTGATCAAATTAAATGGTCCTCCCAAACAGATTTTTAAGTTCTGCAAAAGCCTGTTAATGACTCATTAATCTGAGCCAGGTGTGTCGCAGCAGGGAAATTTCAATCCTGCAGCACAGCAGCCCGCGAGAAGCAGAGCTGATAAGCCCCGGCTTTGATGGCATAAACAAGTAATGCTGGGCTCACACCAAACCATTTTCACGGTCGCAGACAAAAAACGGAAGTCTTTAGGAAATCTTAGGAGTCTTACTGGAGTCACAGTATGTCATCTCCATCGTTAGGTTAGGTTTAAGGTGGTAATCTGTGCTGTTTCGTGTCAATCTTTTCCTAGTCTTGGGTCTGCGGCAATATAAAACGAGTTTGATATTATTTTAAGTCGCAGTGACGTAACACAATCAACAACCAACAGATGAGCTCTGACAAATACAGAAACAGGAATCCAGACAGTCAGAACAACGACAAGCGGACGGGGGAAGAAAAAAAAAAAAACAACTATGAACAAGAACCGGTGATGAAACATTGTGACAGCCTGGACTGTGTGAGTGGCTGGAAACAGTGACACCAGTATCCAATACAATGTTTTTTTATTTACCAGACACAGATTTGGACAGCAACTCACTCCCTCCGGTTTCAGAGCAGTCAAGCCTCCACCAACAGCCACACAAAATGAGCAAATGAGCCCCATTTATCTCTCCTGCTGCTGATTGGACTAAACCACTCTCCCAACAGGTGTTTCTCCAATTATAACAAACTTTTCCTGCTAAAATTATCCCATACAAAATCCTAAAAATTATTTACACACCTAAACTATTTACCTAACACCCAAAAAAATAAAGTAAACCCAAAACCAATATACAAATAAATTCCTTCTAACTCCTCGGTCTCATGGCCTCTCCCAAACCATAAAAGAATGCCGAGGCCACCTGAAACCCATTTGCCCGAACACTGTGGAGTCAGGTGAGTCAAAACCATTACACTATTAATTTACCTTTACACTTCAAATTTACACACAATACTCCTGTCTATCACCCTCAAAGACTAATGACACTTTCACGCAGACAAAATCAGATATATTAACATTCCATTCTTTAATAAACAACTAAACATTCTGTGTGCGACTGTGCTTCTTTCTTAAGTACCAAACTGTGAATTAAAGTGCAAAAGGGGGTGGAGTGGATGCAAGGAAGTAGATGGCCATTCATCTGTAAAACATGTCTCACCTGAACAAACTGCAGCCATTTCAAGCAACATTTTTTGGTTTATAGACAATTACAGGGCCTATGATCAGCTATTGATATGTTAAAACGATTATTCTGTGACCAAATTCCACTTTAAAAGAACAAGAGGTGGTGTAAGGTACTACTTGGCCAGTAATGTGCACAGTTTAACTCTTGATTGATATCAGACCACTTTAATGTAGATTCTGCACTTTATTAACAAGAAATGTACTCTAATAAATAAAATAAGTCATGAACATCAGTGGAAATTAAACTTTGTAAATCAACACACAAATCATGTCTTTACTGGACTTTACATACTTTCAATGAACAAGCATGAAACATGAAACCTGAACAGTGAAGCAGCAACATGCCTGGATATCGTTTCTGATTACAGCAAGTCTTCATCTGCAGTGTTAATATATCCGTTAAAGCACTTGCAAAATCATGCTTTCTTTGTTCATTTGGACATATTGTCTCTTGCATTTGCGTACTATGTCGGTTTTACAGCGAGAGGAGGAGATGCAGACACAGAGAGAAGCTGAGCGAAATGACGCTAACAGATCCCGCGGCCGTATAATCAAGTTTTGGCAGACATTCATTTTAGGACACAACACCTGGCAAACGACTTGTATGTTGGAGAGCGCGAGCTGCGGCCGGGTCTCCTTCGTGACACAATAGAACGTTTTTGCCACCAGTTGCATACACCAGCTTCTTCGAGCACAACACAGAAACAAGTAGGCCTACCTGGCTCTTAGTTTCTGGCATCAGCTCCCAAAAAGCTTGCCGTCTCCACCCCTTCTTCTATCCATGCCCAGCGCCATGTGGTTCTAAGGCTGTTGTCAATTAGGACGTCATTCTCTGGCTTCATGAATTTACTCTCCATTTTTTAAAAAATATGTTCGGTGAAACAACCATCGGCTTGGATGCTGCGTTCAAGACCACTCGGAGATAACGTTCATGCTACAGGTGAACTCGGCGGAGAAAACGAAGTGTGGTATATTCACCACTGTCTCCCTTCATGCGTGTTTGCTGTCAGCATTTTCATAAAGGTAAGTAGGAGTTTTTGTTGTTGTTTTTATTGTGTAAGTAATGTTCTATTCTATTCTACAGTCATTTAGTATACGCTTTTATCCAAAGCGACTTACATTTGAGTGTAAGAACACAATCAAGAATTCAAACAAAATGGGACATCATAATTAAGTGATAGTCAGACCGCTTTGAGTCCAGTTGGACCCAGGTGCTGTCATGTAGTGCTAGAGGCAGTGCATATAATTTTTTATTTATTTTTTTTTAAGTCATTTTATTTAAATACAAGATCACGATGTCATCACACAATATCAACTTGGTCATAAGTGCACACAGCTTCTTCAGTACTTGGTTGAGCCAAAGAGCTGGACAAATCTTTCCATCTCATTTAGTTAAGCTAAATGTGGAAATGCTCCTTAAACAACTGAGTCTTTAGCTTGCTCTTAAAAGTGGATAAGGACTCTGCGGATCGGACGGAGTTTGGTAGATCATTCCACCACTGGGGAACAACAGAGGAGAAGAGTCTAGCTACTGATTTTGAGCTACGTTGTGGTGGGAGCACTAGGCGTTTTTCGCTGGCAGAGCGTAACTGTGGAGAGGGAGTGTAGCTCTAGATTAAGGAGTGGACATAGACCGGAGCCATTTGGGTTATTGTTTTGTAAGCCAGAAGCAGAGCTTTGAATCTTATGCGCTGCAACTGGAAGCCAGTGGAGAGCGATTAGCAGCGGAGTGACATGAGCTCTTTTGGGCTGGTTGAAGACCAGACGTGCTGCTGCGTTCTGGATCATCTGCAGAGGTTTAACTGAGCATGCAGGCAGGCCAGCCAGTGAGGAGTTGCTGTAGTCAATGCGAGAAATGACCAGAGCCTGGACCAGGAGCTGGGTCGTGTGTTCAGTCAGGTAGGGTCTGATCCTCCTGATGTTGTAGAGAGCAAATCGGCAAGACCGGGAAACAGAGGCAACATGGTCCTTAAAGGTCAGCTGGTTGTCTACAATAACACCAAGATTCCTGGTAGAAGATGTAGGCACTAGTGTGATTGAGTCAAGCTGCACACTTATCTGTGGCGGTAAAGAAGGATTGGCTGGAAAGACAATAAGCTCAGTCTTGGACAGATTTAGCTGAAGGTGGCGATCCTTCATCCATGTGGAAATATCAGCAAGGCATGCTGATATTCGCATTGAGAAGGTTGTGTCGTCAGGTGGGAAAGAAAGGAAAAGCTGAGTGTCATCTGCATAGCAGTGGTAGGAGAAACCATGAGAGCTAATGATGCACCGAGTGAGGAGGTGTATAGTGAAAAGAGAAGAGGGCAGAGCACCGAGCCCTGAGGCACCCCTGTTGTTAGCCCATGTGATCTGGACATTCCCCCTCACCAAGATACTTTGAATGATCTCCCTGTGAGGCAGGACATAAACCACAAGAGGACAGATCCTGAGATGCCAAGCTCCAAGAGTTTGGAGAACAGTATCTGATGGTTGACCATGTCAAAGGCAGCCGACAGGTCCAGCAGTATAAGGACTGAGGATTGACCAGTGGATCTGGCAAGCTGTAGGGAATCAGCAACTGACAGGAGAGCAGTTTCAGTAGAGCAGCCTTGCCTATAGCCAGACTGATATGGATCAAACAGGTTGTTGTCTTGGAGGAACTGTGAGACCTGACTGAAGATGGCACGCTCTAGTAATTTAGACATGAATGGAAGCAGTGAGACCGGCCGGTAGTTTTTAACCTGGGCTGGGTTGAGCGTGGGTTTCTTAAGCAGCGGAGGAACCCGAGCTTGCTTGAAGGCAGAGGGAAAGACACCGGATTTAAGAGGAGGTGATAATATGGGTTACTGCAGGTTTGACTGTAGGTAAAATGCTCTGCAGGATGTCAGAGGGAACAGGATCAAGAGGACAGGTCGTGGGTTTTGAGTTGACTAGAAGTTTAGAGACTTCGTCCTCATTTAGACAGCGGAAAGAGCAGAGTGAGGCACCAGTAGCTGGTGAATGTTCAAGTCTCCCATGACAATTAGTGGTGTGCCATCATCGGGAATGTTAGAGAGAATCATGTCCATTTCAGAGACAAACTCGTCTATACTGCCACCTGGAGGGTAGTAAATGACCAGAATGTATGCAGTGATGGGTGTAGAGACCTTTACTGCATGGTACTCAAGAGATGAGCAGTTAGCCATACGACGGAGAAGTTCCACTTTTTAGAAATAAGAATGCCCGTTCCACCTGGGTGTAGAATCGAAGGTGCTAACGACAGAGCCCCACACCAGCAATGTAAACAATAACCCGAAACCAAGACAGAAACTCAAGCAGTAAACTCACCTAACTGACTGTACCAACCCTGACTGAAATCAGTGCTTGTTTCCAATGAGTTTGCAGTTTTGCGCTGTCTAAGTGACCACTGTACTAGCAGTTCATGCCTATTAGGAAGCTACAACTCTGTAGTCATGAGTCATGAGATATTTTTCTTGAGATGCTTCAATGAATTCAAACAATTCAGACGACCTGACGAGAAACAGAAGATAGTTCCTTTTACTGTCCATGCACCAACAAGACGACTGTGGAAGCATGCAGCTGAATGTTGATGTATAAATGTTGTAATATGTAGTCCAAATATGGACATAATTTAAATGTACTGCATGAAAAACAGCTGACAGTGTGTCAAGTTTTCATACATTTCGTGCAGAGTCAATTCAGAGTCTCAACCACTTTATACAGTTAACATTTTTTTGTTGTTTGTTTTTTCTGAATCATAGTGAAAAGCCGGAATACTTTAAGCCCTGTTCTCACCAAGATAGTATAAATCAGCTGTTCGTGGTCCTTCGTTAGCTGAGTCACGCAACGTCTGAACTCCTGCAGCCAGCTGATCATCTGGGCTTCCTGTGGGAGGAGACAGACCCTGAACCATGCCTGAAACACAAAGCTGCATCTCACCATGTCTGTCTGTACCTTCATCTCCGGATCGGCCAGTTGGTGCTTCAGCAGCTCATCATCTCCGGCGTCCCCCTTCAGACACACAAAGGCCAATCAGGTCACGTGCTTTGATTAGTGCAAACCTCAGATTTGTCACGCGCTGTGACGTCACAGTACAGAGCGTTTCAGAGCGATGTTGATAAATTACGTAAAGGTAAAATATTTTAGGAAAATAAACTTAAGAGTTTACTGAAAAATAAGCGCGTGGAAGAGAATCGTTCCGCAAACGGAAGTGAACTGCGTGTTTAGGGAAGTATTTGGGATGTCGGTGTCACACTGAAAGTCTTCCCCGAAGCACAACCCACATCCCACTATTTCCGGTGTTTCAAGATCTGTTTCCGCTCCAGCCTCATACTGTCCACACGGGAGAGTGTTCTAGAAAAAACGAATTTCTTAATGTTTATATTCTCAACAAACTTATGTCACTAACAAATACTGTAAAGCACAAAAAACCTTTAGAAGGGTTTAAGTTTTCCATTTGAATGCACCACTGTCGCCTTCACTTTCCAGGCCTTCACAAGTTCTTCTTTCAGGCCTTGGTATTTCTCCAGTTTCTCATGTTTTTTTCTCCTGATGTTACAATCGCTTGGTATTGCGATGTCAACCACAACCCTTTCCTCTGCTGTTTGTCTATCACCACAATGTCCGGCTGGTTTGCCATTACCATTTTGTCGGTCTGGATTTGGAAGTCCCACAGGATTTTAGCTCGGTTATTCTCTACCACCTTCGGAGGTGTTTCCCACCTTGACCTCAGGGCTTCCAGTCTGTACTCCGCACAGATGTTCCTGTACACTATACCAGCCACTTGGTTATGATGTTCCTTGTAAGCTTTCCCTGCCAGCATCTTACACCCTGCAGTTATGTGCTGGATTGTCTCAAGGGCCTCTTTGCACAGTCTGCACCTGGGGTTCTTGTATGGTAGATCTGGGCCTCTATTGCTCTGGTACTCAAGGCCTGCTCCTGTGCAGCTATGATCAGTGTCTCTGTGCTGTCTTTCAGTCCAGCCCTTTCTAGCCATTGGTAGGATTTCTCCATATCAGCCACTTCTGTTATCTGTCGGTGGGAGATCCCATGGAGGGGCTTTTCCTCCCGTGATGGTTCCTCCATCACCACATGATCTGTTTTCCACTGCCTGAGACATTCACCGAGCACTTCGTCCGTTGAGGCCATCTTCCTGATGTATTCAAGGATGTTGGATGTTTCATCCTGGATAGTGGTTCTGACACTCACTAGTCCTCTGCTTCTTGTCAACGATTGGATTCAGTTCAGCACTGCATCACGATGCGTTGCATCCTCAGTTTCCTTTGTCACAGTTCTACTTTATTCATCGATGAATAAAAGCAGTCAGATAATCATGAACTCTGTTGATTTATAATTATTTCAGAAACAAAACTGAATGTCCTGATACTGACAAACATCATAAACACTTAAACAATGATCTCGTTTTCAACTACATTATTTAACTTCATTGTGCCATTCTGGAAAATCCAGAAACATCATTACTTTATCACCCCTACCAACTCTCACACGTTTCAGTGGCTTTTCTCATGTCACACCTCCCATTTCTCACGTTGAAATACACGTGAAATACACGTGCATACAAGAGCAACGCCCGTGTTCTGTCAGATCAGCATACATAGTGCAAACTGCCCCTAACCTGCATGCGTATTAACGTAATGTGTGCTACTGTGATGCATTCCGAGTTAAGGGAAACTCTGGGTTTTCGGTTTCACAAAGCGAGTTCAGTGTAACTCTGAGTCAGTTACCACGGCAACAGACTTGGTAAAGCTAACATGCTCGCTGGCAGGTTTTCTTCTACTAACCGGAGTTTCTCCTCTTTAGCTGCAGACTGAAGGAAATGTTTGACATGGCGTGCCCTTTTCTTGAAGAGCCAGTTGACATCAAAGGACAAGACACTGCAGATATCGATGTGGTGGAAAGGGTGATCAGACCCTGTCTGGATGTTTTATCATTCCCTCACTGTGCTGAGCATTACTGTTTTTCTGCATCGATCTTGTATCTGAACAACATTCTCAGCCCTCATATTGGTCATATGACACATGGTGGACATGTTCTCAGGTCGGAGCAGGTTCTTTGTGTTGCACTTCTTTTTTTTTCCAAAGGGAGTTTTCTTTATAACGTTGGTGATGCTGAGCATATTTCAAAGGCAGCAGTCTGTCAGACAGCGAGAACTGTCACTCTTACACTGAAACCTTTGCTCTACACTTTACTGGTGTTTCCAAATCACAGACCAACAAGATACAAAGAACACATCAGTTAATCTGATATATTTTAAGGTTTCCGGGTGTGATTGGCTGCATAGACTCAGGTTCCTATCACAGCTCCTTCAGTAGATGGAGATTATGTGAATAGGAAGTCTTTCCACAGCTATAATGTGCAGGTAAATCGTAGCCTTTAGAATCCCAGATACTTCACATTACAGCTACTTCAGCTAATTACTGTTCTGTCCTTTGAAGATGAGATGCAGCCACATCGTCAGTAACGTGGAAGCAAAGTGGTCTGGGTCTGTGACGACCCTCCAGTCTTTCCTGAGTGTAAACAGAGCGCTAGATCTGCCCGTGGTGAGTTATTTACATTAAAATCAATATTTTGTTCGACCTAGCACAACTAAAAATGTAATATTGTGTCCTGTATTATAGGAGAGTTTGATGGTTACCTGCTGGGTGACAGAGGGTACCCCTGCCAGCCTTATTTGCTGACCCCTGATCCTGAGCCCGGCTTGGCTCACTGCAGGACTCCAGCCGGGGCAGAGATGACTATTGGGATGCTTAAGGCCCGCCTCCAGTGCCTTCGTAGGCTCAGAGCCGCCCCAGATAGGGCATGTGACATTACTGTGGCATGTGTTGTTCTCCACAACATCGCCACAATGAGAGGAGCAATGTCCGACTCAGCCACTTAATGCAGCTGATAATGAAGATCCTGAAGCCCTGTTGAAGCACAAGATGGAAGAGCAGTCAGAGACACGACATGCCACCATCTTTCTGAGTGATGCATCAAGACATAAAGAAATAAAGACATAACGACATTATGCTGTTTGTTTTATGAAGTCTGATTAACTGATAGATGTTATTTCAAGTTGTAAAACCTCTACAGTCTATAATCTTTCAAGCTGGAATCTTTAAACTTGATCATGTTTTAATACTCTTTCCCTACGCTGGAACTTTAAGAATAAAATAAATAAAAACTTTATTGTCATTGCAACTGCTGCAACAAAATTCTTTTTCCAGTACAAACCCCATTTCCAAAAGTAGACAACAACAACATATAAACATAAACAGGATCATAATATTGCACATAATTATAAGCAGGACATGTCCAAAGTCGGTCTTCGAGCCGGTGTCCTACAGGTTTTAGATTACTCCTGTTCCAACACACCTGATTTACATTACATGGATCCAAAAGCTTATCAGCTTCTGTACAATAAGCCACTGGTTAGAGAAAGGTGTGTTGAAGCAGGAAAGCATCGAAAGCCTGCAGGACACCAGTCACGGAGGCCGGATCTGGACATCCTTGGATTAAAATAAAAACAATCTAATAAATTATCATTCTGTAGTTACACTGTAAAGCATCATTTACAATATTTAGGTAAGAGTTAATTGTGAATTTGGGTTGAAATTCTTCAGGTGGAATCATATCCATGTTAGAATGTGGATTTATGTAAAAGAAGAAAAGACAGTACTATGACCTACTGATGTAAGCATCTACATATACAACTTTAGATATGAAATAAGAACTTCAGTTGTTTTGAGTGTTTTGTACAATACAGGTAAATGCCACAATACATATTTACAGGTAAAAACTTCATACATACATTAAACATACATACCATCCAGAGCAAGAATGCCACTGCACCAAGACCTCCACACAGCCCTGGTAGAGACATAAAGACAAACCATAAAATTAAGGAACTTTTCTTTAGCTTTCCTTCATTTGTCTAAACCACAAAAAATACAATCAAACAGACCCCCCCAAAGAAGAGCCGTCTTATCTTTCAATCAGCCGGTATGGTCAATAAGATAAAATGACAGAATTCGATTTGTTCTTTAGAACATTTGGTGAATGAGGCCCATTTTATTGCAATCATGTAATTGTTTTGTAGAAATACTGAAATCACCAAAACAACTGTTGAGTGATATTTGATTCTTGTTTGTAAAATCTGGACACTAACTACACCAAGCTACACAACTACACTAAGCCGAGGACACACAGGCAGATGCACAGCAAGGTGCACTTATAGGCCAATATATGCAAGTAGTAGTCCCACTGTTATAATCAGAAGCTTGTTTCTCGAGTCAACAAGCAAATATGTTGCTAAAAAAATTGCAATGGTTTTCATAAGCCTGAAAGCTCCGAGCCATTACCTCATCCAGTTCACATAGACTTCAAAAGTTTGCAGGCAGCACTTTGCCTCTATTATGTCCTGACCACAATAACACATGTAGATATAATTATGTTGGGATATTTATATGTTTTCATAATTAGTTTTCTATCGTGAAACATTTGTAACACTTTTTCAAACCAACTCTTTGCCTCAAATTTTTTTGTAAGGGAAAGTGGATGAGCCTTGATGAATGGGACACTCTGAAAGGGATAAAAGTGTTATTAATGAAAGAAACATCAAAATATTGCCATGGTGGTCATTGTTAAAAAAACACTGAACATTAAATGGACAACTTGAAACACAATTTAAAAAACAAATTGTTTAATTTTTGTTCCCTTTTAATAAAAGCCTCCCTCTGCACTTAAATCTTTAAACTGTTAAAATCCAAATGTACTAATAGATTTCCTGAAAACCTTAAATAAGATTCAGATATATTTTATTTAGATGATTTTTATACCAAAAAGCCACTATGCTTGTTTACTGGAGGACACTGTATTTCAACCCTCACCAAGACTTTTAACAAAGATTATTATAAATGATGAGAGACGGACAAATCAGACAAGAGAGGAGTAGGGGAGGAGGACTGGGGACAGGAAGACAAGAGAGGAGTAGGGGAGGAGGACTGGGGACGGCAAGACAAGAGAGGAGTAGGGGAGGAGGACTGGGGACAGGAAGACAAGAGAGGAGTAGGGGAGGAGGACTGGGGACAGGAAGACAAGAGAGGAGTAGGGGAGGAGGACTGGGGACAGGAAGACAAGAGAGGATTAGGGGAGGAGGAGGACTGGGGACAGGAGGACAAGAGAAGAGTAGGGGAGGAGGACTGGGGACAGGAAGACAAGAGAGGATTAGGGGAGGAGGAGGACTGGGGACAGGAGGACAAGAGAGGAGTAGGGGAGGAGGACTGGGGACAGGAAGACAAGAGAGGAGTAGGGGAGGAGGACTGGGGACAGGAGGACAAGAGAGGAGTAGGGGAGGAGGACTGGGGACAGGAAGACAAGAGAGGAGTAGGGGAGGAGGACTGGGGACAGGAAGACAAGAGAGGATTAGGGGAGGAGGACTGGGGACAGGAAGACAAGAGAGGAGTAGGGGAGGAGGACTGGGGACAGGAAGACAAGAGAGGATTAGGGGAAGAGGACTGGGGACAGGGAGACAAGAGAGGAGTAGGGGAGGAGGACTGGGGACAGGGAGACAAGAGAGGAGTAGGGGAGGAGGACCGGGGACAGGGAGACAAGAGAGGAGTAGGGGAGGAGGACCGGGGACAGGGAGACAAGAGAGGAGTAGGGGAGGAGGACCGGGGACAGGGAGACAAGAGAGGAGTAGGGGAGGAGGACTGGGGACAGGAAGACAAGAGAAGAGTAGGGGAGGAGGACCGGGACAGGGAGACAAGAGAGGAGTAGGGGAGGAGGACTGGGGACAGGAAGACAAGAGAAGAGTAGGGGAGGAGGACTGGGGACAGGGAGACAAGAGAGGAGTAGGGGAGGAGGACTGGGGACAGGAAGACAAGAGATGAGTAGGGGAGGAGGACCGGGGACAGGGAGACAAGAGAGGAGCAGGGGAGGAGGACTGGGGACAGCAAGAAAAGAGAGGAGTAGGGGAGGAGGACTGGGGACAGGAAGACAAGAGAAGAGTAGGGGAGGAGGACCGGGGACAGGGAGACAAGAGAGGAGTAGGGGAGGAGGACTGGGCTGGGTCAGTTCTCTCCTCATTGAGCTGCGGATCCTCAGGACTCGGTCCTGGCTAAGAGTACCCGGTCCTGGCCTCTCCTCCATCTCAGATGTAGTCTCGACTGCTGTTGCTACTTTCAGGAAGAAGAAATTCAGTTGACAAACCAGTAAACAGTAAAGAGAGGAGTAGGGGAGGAGGAGTCCCCTACTCCTCATGAGAGAGTTAGTGTCCAAATAATGTGCAAGTGGTGTGTGAATCCTGTGTAATTCTAGTAAAACCAACACTCGCTCTACACAGTGTAACTGGCTGGAATCTACACACACTGTCCACAACACAGCTAAACACCAAGGTGTTTCTAGATACAGAAATCCTCACACATAACACCTCTTACCTACATATGAGCGTACAAGCGTATATAATATAAACAGAACAAAAGCAACATTGTTTACTTTAAATCAGCTCTACAAACTAAAATCCAGTCATGCTTTGGGTCTGTCTCTGGACAGATACCAGAAATCAATGCGTTCCAGCTCATTAGAGCACAAACATGTTTGTTGTCCAAAAATTCAACAAAACAGAGACTTTTTACTACAATGTAATGAATTAAGACTAAACATCATCAATATATTAAAACCTCTCAGGTGTCCATGTAAGCATCTTCTAAGTGCAATACATTCAAATTATAAATATATGTATATATCTGTTTTTAGTACTTACCATATTTTTATTCTACTTAAGTATTTTATTCTATTTATTTCCTCCTTTTGCCTTTATTCTTAATATTTTTAATATTCTTTTTATTCTGATGCAAACACCATAAGGAGTAGCACTCCCTAATCTCGTTGTATGCTCTGGTTTACAATGACAATAAAGGCTTTCTGATTCTGATTTTCATCCTAAACTATGTTATACTTGTTAATTCTGAGTTCATCCTAGATTCATTAAGGTAAAATATGACGCACATGTTTCTCTCATTACCGTTAAGAAGACTTTCATAAATTTTCTTCGTGGTATCGAGAGCATCCTTCATGTCCTCGGTGTTAATTAACCATGGACACATGCACCATAAATCCTCCTTCCTTCTCCTGGCCAGGAAGAGGATGGGATGCCTCTCCAAAAGCTGCCACTTATGAAGCTGAAAAAGAAGTTAACACAAAAAAATAGAAGTTAAAGTTTAGTTGTGAAAGTCTAGTATTTTAAAGAGTTTATGAACTGCAATGTGCTTGGCACCTTTGCCTAATAGTAACCTTTGTACTACCACTTATTTAGCAAAGGCCTTAACTGTTGTGGGAATAATGCAAAAATATAATTCTGTTAGTGGTCAAGCAGATTTGTTTCTAGTTATTGTGAATACCACAGTATCATTAAATTTATATAGTCCATTTATTCCGTCTGTTTAACCTTGAACCAGTGGTTGAGGCAGTCTGCTGACATGGAAACAAAACACTGTGGAAAAGATGGGACTATATGAGAGTAGACTTCCACCTACACCCTGTCCATCTTTGCTGTTACTGTTCCCTTTGTTGTCATTTGGTTTTAATTGTTTTTGTTTTTAGATGTTTTAAACAATCTTGAAAATACTAATAAAAAAGCCAAAGGAGGAGCAGGCCAACTGTACAAAAGCATGTTTTCCTGCACTGTTCAAGTGATTCAGATCAATATACAATTCAATATATTAAATTTAGAGCATAAAGTTTTTGTTTGTTTGTTTTCTAGGATAAATGCAGCATCACTTCAGCAGCAATGAAGTTAAAAAGATCTATTTTTACAATGAGGCAATTCTCTTTTCTGTTCATCATAAACAGTTAATCTGTACGTCTGCAGGGATTATTAGATAGTATTTTATGAGAACCATTGGGTAGAGAAAAACGTACCAGCAAACTTGTTGATCGTGGACTTTATTGATGCTGCTGTTCTTCTTTTGACGCTCTTTCCATTCCTTGGAAAATTCTTCTTTTTGTTTTTGCTGTTTGCTGCCACAGTGTTGGCATGTTTTAGAAGCCACTCAATCATCTTCTGCCACTGCCAACATTTCCTTTGAATAGGCATCTGGAAAAGGAAACACGCGTCACACATTTTCTTACCATATACCCACGATACAGAAAAGCTGTATTATCTACTACTGATTAGATACCGCTGACTCGAATGGAGAATAAACGTTAATAATATTAATAACATTATTACAATTACATTAAATTTGGATTCATTCTGAAAATGTGAATATAAAATTATGTGCATCATCTTTTTAGCCGTACTGCTTTTGGTCATTTCACATGAAGAAATTTAACATGTGATATTAACCGTGCTGTCTACAGATTTCATCACTACTGACAATTATGGATTACACAGGGGACAGTTTGTTTAGCTACAAGGCTCACCTGTTATATTTCCATAGCTCTCACTATGCCTTCCTTGGGCATGATTTTTACATACAAAAACTACTTATCTAATGCTGTTCAGCTCTGCGGGCATTTTTTAATTTATTCATTTATTTATTTTTTATCGTGTTATTTATGCAAAATGACCACGTCACGGTCCATGAAATTAAAAACACCTGTTTTGTCTGTGTTCCCCACACCCGTTTAATGTCATCTAAAATACGTGTCTTTATGGAAAACAATTTCATGTAATTTGAAGGGTATCAGCTAAATTAGCGGTGCTAACGTCCCTGCACTAGCTAGCAAAAATGTTTTAGCACAATGTCATATACCAATACTCCTTGGTGAACATTAAATAAACAAAATTAGCATACATTTTACTAGAGAATGTGACTTTAAATAATAAGAATACTTATCTAATTCTGTACAGCTCTATGATCAACATTTTCTCGATCTATCATGTTATATTGAGGGGATCATTTGAAAATGACAACATCGTGGTTGATGGAATTTAAAACACTGTCTGTCCCTTATTCTTTCCTGTTTGGGCAACCAAATGACGTCTTAGTGTCATGTAAAATTCACGTCTTTATGGAAAACCATTTTGTCTAATATGCAGGGTATAAACACTAAATTTACGGTGCTAACATACCCGCACTAGCTAGCAAAAACTTTTTAGCACAATGTCATATACTGATACTCCATGGTGAACATTAAATAAACAACATTTACATACACTGGTGGGACACATCTCACCTGCTGCTTCTAAGAAAGTTGCATCGCAGATGCCAAGAATGATGGTGGCGCGGATCTCAGACGGAATTCAACAATGCTTCTGTCTCTAACTGCTTCCAAAATAATTATTACAAGATTTTGATTTTTATACCTATACTTAGGTTACTCTTATTTTGTTACAATGATAAATATACAAACGGTACTGTTTTTGTCCTTCCGACAATACTAAAAATTCAGTGCATTTATGCAACAGAAGAAGATGGACAGATTTCATCAGAGGTACCAGGTAGTTGAGTCAAGTGCTGAAGGATGGAAAAAGTAGAAAATTCATCAGGTGTCCACTTCAGAAAAAGAAAGAACGAATAAGAGAAAAGGACTAAAAATAAAAGGTGTGCACTTTGCTGAGTTTTACACACGTAATGAAATAGTTACAGCCCGATGTGAGTTAGTGTGTTTATTAGTCTCTTTGTAATAGCTGCCAAGGGAAGCCAGTCGCTTCTCATTATCACACCAATCAAATTAAAAAGGTTTGTCCAAATAGAATCACGACTAAATATTATGAGTAGTGATTTGCGGGCCGACCCGTCACCCCCCGGTCCCGTAGATGTCATGACTTTGGTGGTTGGACTCAATAATAATCAGATGCCCAGGGATAGGTATGAGGATGTTTATTGTACAAAGTGAGAATGTGAGATAAACAATCCGGTCTCTCTGTCAGAATTCTGTGAGATATATGAGAACAGGAGTTAGGTACCAGGTTGATTGAGGTGACGTAATAGAATGAGTGACGTTAACGTACCAGCCGCAGTAGTCCGTGTCTGAGTCTATGAAAACTCCGGGACCAGATAAGGGGGAGGGAGACCGGATGATGACCACTGGCTGATGAGGGAGAACTGCTGAATAAAGGACAGTTAGTGTGGAAGTCACAAACAAGGAGCAAGGGTGCCGGGTGTGGAAAGCAGCGGGCGGTGCTTCTGTAATTCTCCTTTAGTGGAAAAAGGGGCAAGTCCGTTATCCAATCCAATATCTAGTATCCAGTATCCAAAATCCAGAATCCAATCAACAATCCAAAATCCAGAATCCAAATAACAAAAGACGTTACCAGACAGGGGGAAGGCAGAATCAGTAATCCAGGTCAAAACGGGTGGAGGGTCAGGAACAGGTAGGCAGGCAGAATCTCAAGACAAGGAAAAAACCAAGACGATCTGGCAGGGGTGAGATGCTACTGGCAGGTATATGAAGGGCTCGGCGCAGGTGGAGCGCATCAGCAATCAGTGAGCGTGGAGAGGAGGTGCATTCAGGCCTGCAAGAAATCCCAACTCTCAGACTGACCATGACAGTAGATCAGGTCAAGAAATTTTCATTTTAATTACAAGTGGGGCGGGTAGAAATAATACCACAATGGAACGAGTGATCTGATGTCAAAAAAGCAACAAGCAACGTCAGCCACGCACATTTTTCAGGTCAAATAAAATCAGCTTTCAATTGTTTAGCGTGTATTTTATAGCGTACAGGTTGTGAAAATTGGTTCGTTCTGCGGAGTGGGCAATATTATACTTAGGCTGTGGCTCGCGGAGCTGAAAAATAAAACGGCCCGCACGTAGTAACGATCGCTGTTAAGCCAAAATACCAGTAGCCTTAGAGCTACGTGGAAGCGGACGATTTGGAGTTTTTAGACGAAAATACTTTTACTAAACCAACACTACAACAGAAATTTCAAATAAGACTGAACGACAAAACTGGAGCTTGGTGTGCTAAGGGGCAAAGGAGTTCGGACTTTTAATGTGTACAGAATTAACAGAATGCACAGACTGGCTGGCCGGAAGTGCTAAACTTCAGTGGTGTTTTTTTTTTTTTTTTTTTTTTGCCCTGTCTTCTTTTTGACAAGGAGTCATGCCTAGGTGAAGTCCTTCATATAATAAAAGTCATATGCACGTGCGACAAGATTTATTAGTAATTTAACTCGAAACACGCCACAGCATTTGCCTATATGATATCTAAAAATTGCATGGCAATCATCTCTTACACTCACTGTCAGCTTCTTGTCGGCAGTGGCCATGGTGATTTTATATATGTATATATATTCTCCTTTGACATTTTTTTTTCAAATGACTTATTTTAAAGATTTAAAGCTTCCCTAAGTTACCTTATATGACTAACGTCCTTTAACTATAGCTCAGTTACTTTGCAGCGTAACTAAACACGGAGTTGCTTTTTAAAATGACTTTATGGAACCGCAGTCAGTCTTTTGTGTGTGTGTGTGTGTGTGTGTGTGTGTGTGTGTGTGAATAGTTATAAAAAATAAAATCAAAACAGGTTCACCATGTCATAAAAATCTAAAGACGAGTGGACTCGGGGTGCAAACGTTTAAGGCTTCACATGATTCAAATCATTCTGGGTTGAAATTCCTCCCGCTTCATTTTTTCCCGAACAGAAACCGCTTAAACCTTACGGATTGTTTTTTGAGTGCATTACAGAAAGATTAATAGCTAAAATAAATTAATCCAAATCACACTGTAAGTCTTAAAGCTATCTGCAAAATCGTAAGTAAAACTGTATTCCGTTTTTTAAGTTGATACGGGAAACAACGAATACAACCAAGATTAGCAGTTTATCCACAATAACACACGTTATAGTTTTATAATATATGAAAAGAAAACATTTTAATCAATACCAAATGAACTTACCGTTGTTGCTGCTCGGATGACATTATGGCCTCAATGACAATAAGTCAAGTCCGCCTAAAATTTTAAGCATGAATTTCGATTTTATAGTGTGGGTGGGTGGCTGATGGGAAATTTATAGACTGTCAAAGTAAATTACATCTAAGTAAAATTGAAGTAGGCAAGTTGTAAACATTGACTAAATATGAGGAATAAAGTTTTTTAAAAATTCTTATTTTATTTTTTTTTTCTTTTAAAAGTCAAATAATATAAAGAAATTCACAAAATAAAATGTATTTCAATAAAACAACAGTAAAACTGTAATAATTTTTTTTTCGAGTTAGGGAAAGCTGACATTATAATTTCAATTTCAAAAAAGTTAACAATGACGTTCCTGAGAAAGTATCAAAATTTGGGCCTACACATTCCATCACATGTAGAGCACATCCAATCCTGTGTTACAGCATATACATAAAAAAGTCAGTTCAATGTACTTTATTTTCTGATAGCAATTATCATCCATTCCTCATTGCAAAATGTCTTTATGACTATGAGGAGTGGTTTAGGAAGACCTACTTACATTAGAATCAGTCAGCTTTAATCACAAAAGTATCAGAACGTGTAAGGAATATCTTGCCAGCAGATATTGCCACGGTAGAAGATAGTAGCAGAGGGGGAAGAGACAGTGTTTCCTCTACAAACACAGGAAGTACATTAAAAGCATTCCCTTTAAATACAATGTTTTGTTTTGTTTTTGTTTTTTTTTACTAAAAAACAATGATATATTTTTGGACACAAAATGTAGTGTATTTGGAATGTCCACTGTGTGAGCTTTACTAGGAGATTTGTTCATTATGTCCCATACATTTGCAGAGGAATGACAGATCAGCACTGTTTTTAATTTTGTGATGCCATGAAGATTTGTGCTGTTGTCAACGCCTTTTGATAAATGTCAACACCAAAATCCTCACTGCTCATAAAGGGGTCAACACTGGACCTTAAATGTCCCTCCAATGTATGCTGCAAACCTTGAGGAACTGTGGGAACTTCAACTCCTGCATGCGGATCTGGTGCAGGAACAGGCCCATCCCAGTCAATGCCCCAGTTTTCTTCTCTGATCTGCTGAAATGATACACAGACATGATAACAATTTGTCTTGCTGAATATCAAGGGCCTTTTTATACTCTAACTTATATCTTTCTTATCCCTGTTTCAAAATATTGATTTTGTTTATGTATCAATGTATATGTGAGCCAAATTTGCATATTTTGTCTCAAATTAATGTGTTTTTAGGTTGTTTGTTTTATCTGTTTTTATATATTTAAAATATATTGAACCGAAAAATTATATATTTTGTTACATAAGAAACTGTTTCTCAGTAAGATCATTTTAACCTGTTGTTGATTCTCTTGGGGCCCTTGAAGTAGACCTGCTGTCCAGATCTGCAGTGGAGATCTGTTCCCTTCAGTAGAGAGAGGATGCCTGTCCCACATCCTAATGAATTCCCTGAGATTCCATTTCAGTCTTGGCAGGAAGACGTAGTGCAGGCATATCATGTCCAAATCTGCATCTGCATTCAGCAAACCAACATCCTCCGGGTGTCTGAAGGTTCTGTAGTAATTACAGATGACGATGGTCCATACATCTCTCCACAGCCTTTCAATTCTTTGGTTGTGGACACTTTTACCTGTAATGTAACATCTGGTTCCGAAAAAAATGATGAAAGAAGGAGAACAAAAGATGGATAAACACTTTTAGTGTTATACAGAACATTTTTTACAGAAGGTTTTTTTCAGGCTCTGTTCAGACACGTTCTTGAGGCGATGTAAGGGGAGACGCGTTCATAATTAATTTGGCCAATTCAATGCTCACCAAGCACAGAAGAGGGCGCAGCCGACCCTCAAGTCGCCTGGTCAACGTCTGCAATTTCAATGGTATTTGGCTACGTTGCTAACGACAGATGGGCGGTGATGACGCGGCGACGTCATGAAATTAATGTGTACTGGCGGCGAACCTTTAAATTACGGGGGCTGGACCAAGATGGTGGCTTGAGCGGACGCTCTTTTTCAACCTGTCGCGCCAAACTCTCTAAAATAGTATGGAAAAGTTTTAGTTAGACGCTACTTAGCATTGTTTGCAGGTATAAACTAAAAAGGAAGCATTTTCGACGATCCAATGTTTTCTCGAGACAGGAAAAGAGCCTCTAAAGAGAGTAAAAACCCGGCTACTAGCAACAGCACTGTTGATGCGGGCGCGGGACACGACTACACCAAAATGGCTAATGCTAAACAAGACATAATATTCTCGGGTGAAGAAGATTTCCCACCCCTGCCTCTTTCACCCGAGGGGACCCCATGTAAAGAACCAGCTCACAAAAAAGCTCTACTCACAACGCTAAAAGGTGAGGGGAAAAGCGGCAACGGTTGTAATAAAGACGTCATTGATGTTCTCTCAAATCTGATTAATACCCGCTTTGACGTCATGGAGAAACTGGTTAATGATAACGCGCTAAAAATTGAGGGCCTCAAGAAATTGGTCGACTTTGCCTTTCAAGAAATTAAAGATGTAAAGAAAAGGGTCGATGTAATTGAAAACAAGACAAACACAGATGCCGCTATCGTTGTCCGACTGCAGGAAAGACTCGTTGAGTCTGAACGCTACTCAAGACGCTGGAATTTGAAACTGTACGGTGTACCAGAGACGGTACCCAAAGAAGATGTGAAAAAAGAAACAAATCGAATTTACCAAACTATTTTTCCGGAAGGAAAACAGAAACTGCCTGATGTGATTGATACTGTACACCGTTTAACGAAGGCTGAAGGACAATGAGATCAAACCGAGAGAGATCATTCTCCAGTTTTCGTCCAGAACCTACAGAGACGCCGTGTGGAAAGCCGCAAAAAATAACGCCTTTCTGAAGGAACGCCATCTTCGCTTCACAGAGGACCTGTGCACGGCGGACCGGAAAACCAGAGCAGCGCTTTGGCCACGGATCCAGGCAGCGAGAAGAGAGGGGAAGATCGCCTACTACGTGGGTCCTCGCGCCTACATCGACGGTAAAGAAGTTGGTCTTCCCGGGGAATGAGAACTACCGGCCTTTGGTAATACCTCAACCTTTTTAGACTGATGGAGCATCTGAGTTCCTGAGGAAGACAGAACACATGTCCTAATGCCATTAATATCCGGTAACCTGCATTTGCAGTTATAAATGTGGGTTCTTAATGTGTTAATGCTATTTTGGCAGCTAAGAATTGAGTTCTGACTGTGAGTTATATTTTCACTTTTTTCTGTTGTTAAGCTACACTTACAGTTTTTTATAAGTAGCGTAAAGTTGGTTTACAATGAGGTTTTTTCCACTTTGTTTGTAAACACTGGCACATGGCTTGGAAGTAACACAGCACACTCCTTTATCTTCTCAGGTTTTCTTTTTTCTGTAACCTGTCTTTATCTTTAGGTTCCTTGACTGCCACAAAACGTAAAGCTTTGTTTCTTTTTTCTAAACAGCTAAATACAGACTTTTTTTTCTTTCAAGAATCACATTCTACAAGTAATGACACAAACTTCTGGAGATCTCAATGGGGTGATGATATATATCCTTCACATGGAAGCCAGCATTCAGCTGGCTCTCTTACAGTTAAAAACACATTTGGAGGTGACATCCTGGTGAACAAATGTGATAGTCAGGGACATTTTGTGTTTATGATAATATCCATTTACAATAAGATCTTTATTACCCTTAACTTATATGGTTACAACTCAAAACGTGAAAACTCTCAACTTCTTTCTCTGATTGAGAATTATACAATTGATGGTCTAAACAAATTTCCTAATGCAATTATTATAATAGGAGGAGATTTTAATATGGTATTAGATAATCAGTTGGATAAATGGCCACCACGAGCTCTTACTTCCAATAGTCCCTTAAGTTTATTTATGCAGATATATAACTTGAAAGATGTCTGGAGAGAAAAATTCCCTTCAGACTCAGTTTTTACTCGGAGTAATAATCATGGATCCAAGAAGTCTCGTATTGATTACTGGTGAAGTTAACATCCATCCTACCCCGCTCACAGATCATAAAGTAATCCACATTTCTATAAAACTATCTGAAAACGAGTCCCAAAACAAGAACGCCTACTGGATTCTAAACAATTCATTGCTTAAACTAGACATAGTACAACAAAAGATTTCTGAAACAGTCTCTTACTTTTTTAATCTTGCTAAAGAAGAAAACTGCTATGGTAAAAACTGGGAACTTTTCAAATTTGAAATTTCCAAATTTCTCAGAAAATTCAGTTCTGATTTACATAAAGCAAAGAAAGCTGAAGAAAATAAAATAATTTCTGACATTATGAGAATCTCCAAAAAAAATCCTACAGACCTGTCAGATTATGACAAAATTAGTTTAGCCTCTTTACAAAACAAATTAGCTGGTATTTATAACAATAGGGCTGAAGGAGCCTTCGTAAGATCAAGATTGAAATGGTTGGAGGAGGGTAAATGTAATTCCTCCTATTTCTTTCAATTGGAAAAACATCGTGCCAAAACAAATACTCTGCAGCAGTTAAATATAGAAGGCCAGGTAACCGCTGACCCCCAAATTATCGCAAATTATGTTAGCTCTTTTTATAGCAAACTATATGCTTTCATTGAACCTAGTGAAATCGCTGTACAATTTTTAAGTTTTGAAACACATAAAATACAGGCTTCTGAACGTGAAATGTGTGACTCTCCTCTTTCAATTAATGAAATACTTTCTTCTATAAACCGTTTGAAAAACAATAAATCCCCTGGGTCAGACGGGTTAACTGGGGAATTTTATAAACAATTTAGTGACAAAATTGCCCCCTTTCTAACTCATGTATTTTTAGAGAGCATAGGGAAAGGCTTCCTTCCTTCAACTTTAAACCAAGGGGTAATTACCCTTATACCTAAACCCAAGAAAGACATACTTCTTATTGACAATTGGCGCCCCATATGTCTCTTAAATAATGACTATAAGATCTTTGCATCAGTTTTTGCAAAAAGGCTTAAATCAGTCTTAAATTCAATTATTGGAGAAACACAATCAGGATTCATGCAAAATAGACATATCTCTAATAATATTCATCTTGTTCTTGATACCCTGGATTACTCACACTTGATTGCTGATAACAGTCTTATACTCTTTCTAGATTTTTACAAAGTGTTTGATTCTGTTAATCACAACTTTATCTTCAGCTGTCTTCATAAATTTGGTTTTGGCTCTTTATTCTGTAATACCATCAAAACATTGTATAAAAATCCTAACTGTTCAGTCAAATTGAAAAACGGTACCTCCCCTAGATTCAGTCAAGGATCAGGCAGGGGTGCCCAATTTCACCATATCTTTCCCTATCCTCAAACCCTTGCTGACTATATCTCTATAAATCAATTAAAAGGTATTTTAGTTTTCGGTAAAGAAATTCTAATCAGTCAATTAGCTGACGATACTACCCTTTTTTTAAGAGACAGCAGTCAAGTTTCTTGTGCTCTAAACCTAATCCAAACTTTCTCTCATGTCTCGGGACTTCACCTTAATGTTAAAAAATGTGAACTACTTCCTGTTAAAGACTGTGCTTTGAGATCTGTCTGTGACATTCCTGTTAAAGAGAGTGCAACATACCTGGGCATTGTTATTTCCAAGAATGATTTAGAAAGATGCTCGTTAAACTTTGCTCCCTTAATTGATAAAACCAAAAAATGCTTTAACCAGTGGCTTCAAAGAGACTTGAGTTTGAGAGGTAGGATACTACTTTCCAAAGCGGAGGGAAACTCACGGCTTACTTATTCTGCTTTATCTCTGCATCTAGACACTCAGACTCTTAAATCTATTGACCAAATGTTGTTTAACTTCATCTGGAAAACCCGTATTCATTATTTAAGAATATCTGTAGTAATGAACTCCTATGAAAAAGGAGGTTTAAATTTTCTTGATTTTACAACTCTAAATAATACATTCAAAATAAATTGGATCAAATCATATTTAAAAAATCTGTTCTCCATTTGGAATATTTTTCCTTTTCATGTTTTTTCAAGTGTGGGTGGGCTCAGCTTTCTTCTCCTTTGCAATTATAATGTTGAGAAAATTCCAGTAAAACTCTCTGCTTTTCACAGACAGATGCTTCTTTCATGGGCACTGATTTATAAACACAATTTCTCCCCTCATAATTTTTATATTTGGAATAACAAATACATACTTTACAAAAACAAATCGTTATTTTATCATAATTGGTTCAACAATAATATCTTACTGGTGGGACAGCTCTTTAACAAGAATGGACATGTACTTAGATATGAAGAGTTTAATCTTAAGTATAACCTGGCTGTACCTCCGAAAGAGTATGCTATTGTTTTTGATGCTGTTACTAAGGAAATCTGTGAACTCTTTAAGAATACTGTAACTGATGAAGATGTGTCCTTGTTAACTGTAACTGACACCACTGTTGGAAAAACCTGTTTCAATTTTGCTCGGAAGAATAACAAAGTCATACGTGCCCTGTTTCAACAAGATGTAATCTCTGCACCTTCTGCTGTCTTTTATTGGAAAAATTTTGTTCCTGACTCACAAAGGAAAAATCTTTGGACATTGCATCAGAAGCTGTTACTTAACAATAAATTAAACTTTTGCATAGAATTTATCCTACTAATCAGTACATGGTAAGCTATATTAAAACAATTGATCCCAACTGTACGCTATGCAAAGAACACCCAGAAACAATCAGTCACTTATTTTGGAACTGTGATATCACAAAAATCTTTTGAAAAAAATGTACACATTTCATTAGATGTAATATTGACACCAAATTTCTGCTAACATTTGTACATATCATATTTGGTTTTCATGGGAAAAACATGGACTCGAACAAAAGAGTAGCAATTAATCTACTTATTACATTTGGCAAATTTCATATTCATAAATCCAAATTTTCAACATCCCTACCTTTTTTTCCTGTATTAATTAAAGAAATTGAACTTTATTTATGCACTATATTCAAAAGCTTAAACAAAAAAGCTATAAATACATATGAAAGTTGTCTGTCCTTGAATGTTTTTAATTTATGATAATGTATTTTTTGTCATTGGTAATATATGTACGACCCCCTGGCATTCTTCTTGTTAATGTTCTTTGTGTTTTGTTCTATATGTTCTATCTTTGTACTTGTAAACAAAGATATTTTCACAATAACAAAAAAAAAAGAACCTTTAAATTACGTGTCAAATCCAAATTAATTATGAACATGTCTCCCCTTACGCCGCCTCAAGAACGTGTCTCCCCTTAAGTCGCCTCAAGAACGTGTCTCCCCTTACGTCGCCTCAAGAACGTGTCTCCCCTTACGTCGCCTCAAGAACGTGTCTCCCCTTACGTCGCCTCAAGAACGTGTCTCACCTTACGCCGCCTCAAGAACGTGTCTCACCTTACGTCGCCTCAAGAACGTGTCTCACCTTACGTCGCCTCAAGAACGTGTCTCACCTTACGCCGCCTCAAGAACGTGTCTCCCCTTACGCCGCCTCAAGAACGTGTCTCACCTTACATCGCCTCAAGAACGTGTCTCCCCTTACGTCGCCTCAAGAACATGTCTCCCCTTACGTCGCCTCAAAATATTTTTCAAGACATGCACATATTTTACTGAAAGAGGGCACCTTTTTTTAAGCAAAGTGTTTTAAAAACTTTTTTTTCCGATTTCACGTCATTTTACATAAGATAAGGGAGTTATGCTAGGTGCTGCAATGTGGAGAGTGGCTGGTTTTCAGGTGGAGCGGCCTGTCAGTTTTCGATTATCAATGTTTTGACTAATTTTGGACTGCATTCATGTATCATCGACATGGCTAATACTTATGTTTGCGGAGGCTGAACAAATTCTAGCTTGTCAGGTGTCGTGCCGAAAAAAGCACCCCTGCCGTAAATATCACCCCTCTCAAGAAGCGCAGTAACAGAATCTCGCCCTTACCAAAACCCCGAACTAACCTGCTGCTAAAAAGAAAAAAATATATATTATCTATTACACAGAGAAATTAAAAGTCAAAGACTGATGCTTAAGTGGTCTGCATATGGTCACACAGAATAATAAGACTAACAGGGACAGATTTACTGAGGGGGTGCATATTCTGGGTCGGCCAGAATATGCACCCCCTCAGTAAATCTGTCCTTGTTGGTCCTGGTCCTATTATTAATGTGTGACCATACACAGGCCATTTGAGCCTTTTTGTCTGTGTAATAGATATATATATATATATATATATATATATATATTATATATAAAGTTATTTAGTTATTTATTTGTTTTTTTCCTTTTTATCAGCAGGTTAGTTCATGCTTTTGGTAAGGCTCATTGAGAGGGGGTGCTTTTCACGGCAGGGGTGCTTTTTTCGACACAACACCGGACAGTAAGTCCATTGGTTTCTCAACAGGAGGAAAGTAATTGTGTTTTTTTTGCAGCTGGACAGCCGGGACTTTACTTTTGCTGCAGCTACGAAAAACGTGGTTGTATGTAGAACAGAGGATCCTCATCCCAGCGATATGATGGGGTTTAAACATGGAATGCTGAAGGAAGAAGCAGGTGGTTCCTGTGTGCAGCTGCCAACATCAGCTTCTGGTCCTGCAGCCGGTGGAGAGACAGCCACGGATCCGTCAGAGACTCAGTTCTACAAAAACATCAAACCTGTAACTTGGTAAGTCTTTTTTTTCTAACCTTTGCTAATTAGCAACTCGGTAAACATAATGATTTAGAGATGAGAAGTAATGTGACAGGAACAGGTTGTTAAAGAGCAGTGCAGCATGTGACACCCAAGTTAACAACGTAACGTTAGCTAACCTTAGCTGGGGTTAGCAATGCTTTTAGTAAAACCATTTTATAAAAAGGTACCCTGTTTGCTCATTTTATAACTGTTAAGTATATTTATAGCTTACTGACCTTGTTTGCGTGGGTTCTCTCCGGGTTCTCCGGCTTCCTCCCACCGTCCAAAGACATGCATGATAGGTTAATTGGTTATTCTAAATTCTCCCTAGGAGAGAGTGTGTGTGTGAATGGTTGTTTGTCTGTCTGTGTTGGCCCTGCTACAGACTGGTGACCTGTCCATGGTGTACCCTGCCTCTCACCTGCTAAAATGCTGGGATAGGCTCCAGCTCACCCGCGACCAGCAATGGAATAAGCGGTCAAGATAATGGATGGATGGATGACCTTGTTTGCAGTGAATAGTTTTTACATGTGTTATCAACAAATGACTGTTTTTGTAAGACAAAAGATGTTCAATAAAGTGTTGCTATGACAGTGCGTCCAAAGAGAAACGGCATTCTGACATAAACAGATACCATTAACACGTATTGTTGTTTGTTATTCAGTTGCCAAATCTTTTGGATTGCTTCATCCTTTAATGTAAATGTTAATGTGACCTGGCCATCTCCTTCCATTCAGCTGTGGTTTCAAGTGACTGAGCCACACGGTTTACTAGCCTTAGCAATAGCAATTTTTATTTATTTTATTAAAATATTCATACAGAATAAGACAAGACATAAAAAACAAACAAACAAAAAAAGACAACAAAAAAACAGGAAGGCTTGTGTCTTATTTGGATGGATTACAGACTTGTACAACTCCAGCACTCTTTGACCTCCATTTTTAGCACATTTAGTAACATTTAGTCTACTGGTTGGACAGTTAAAGCAGCCACTGAATGTATGATATAATGGCGATAATAAATATGATCTAAAATGTTGTTTCCTTCTCCCAGCTTACGCTTTGACCCTAGTGGAGTCTCTGAGAGTGGAATACTCCAGATCACCACCGACTCAACCAGACTGCAGCATGGTCATCTCCTCTGTACTGGCTTCCCTTTCCAGCTCCGTCCAGAGGATGGACAATGATGAGGCTGCTGGCCTGCACCTTGTACAGAACAGGCCTATGTACAGCCACTACCTGCATGGGCCTGTTTATGGATGTTATTGCATTACATGTTCATAGATGGGCACATATGTGCCTGTGTATGAGAGAAACATTTTACACAATGCAGAGTATTTTATATTGTTTTGTACCTGGTAAATCAGGAAGGAATAATGTTAGATTTCTAATGTGAATGTCAAACTGTCTGAATGTGAGATGCCGTTAGTATTACTCTCTAGGAATGTATGCAGCTGTTTAAAGTGTTTAGTCGTGTGATTTTTCTTGATGTGACTCTATTCTGAGGACATTTTTCACTTAAAGAACAGTGTGTTTATTTTGGAATTTTCATTTGCTCCTCTTATTCCATTAATATGAATTGCTTGAATGTAGATTGTGTTGAATATCCACTATGTGCACATAAGCTTGGATCAGGGCTCTGCAAGTACAATGTTAAAATATATTTGTGACTTTGTGTGGCAAGCAGTGTTGTTTAAACAATTAGTGATTTGTAAGCACTTTATGCTGGGCTGCACTCCCAAGTAAAACATTATTTTCTTTACATATTTTTTACATTACAGTTTTTTGCTTCAGACATTTGCACTTGTTGCAATGACAAATAAAATTCTATTCTAATTGTCTGTTTTGTCTCAAAATAAAGCTGTAAAAATTTACATTAGATCGTACATTACATTTACCAATTGTGAAAACCCATTTGATAGCTTCATTACATAAAAAAATGAATAAATGTTTCAGAGAAATACAAGCTTGTGGAGCCGGTAGATGTTACATGTTTGATATGATACAGGGAGAAATAAACAAAGAGGCATTTATGATAAAGTTCCAGTCTAAGACACCTTAGTTTACACTCCAATATTAAAAACAAGTTTTTGCACAATTCTGACAAAACTGCAAGGAGAAATGCCTTCATCTTGTAAAATCAATCTATAAGCGAGGTTGTGTGGTGGAAGTTATTGTAAGCCACATCATTTGTCCCTCAAACAACCAACCTGTTACAGATTCAGTTGTACTGAAATGACCTTGAAACCGCAAACAGTGTTCTTAAAGCAGTGTCCAAAACAGTAAGTGCTCTCCTTTTTGTCCTCAGAAATCTGCCACCACACTTTAACTGTGCCTAAAGTTAAATGTCGGTAAAAAAGGTATTAAAATACATGTTTAAGATCCTGTCCTACAGCCACAGATAAATGACATCAAGATACTGGAGTGCCACGCCCTTGGCTTGCCACTGAAAAAAGTCCACAGCGCTATTTGAGAGATAACTGTGGACAACTTGGGAATGCACACAATTCTAGGTTTCACAGTCTATGTCTGTGTCACAGTTTGTTCTTCATGCTTGATTGAAAAAGATTAGTCAGAAACATTTATAATGACCACAAGGTAATTTAGCTTTAAAAAGATGATTATGAAATGCATTGTAGTGTGTGTCAGATCCACATAAGTTATATGTTTCAAAATCCAACTACACTTTATTTATACAGCATTTTATAAACAACATAGTTGACCAAAGTACAAGATTCTACAAAATAATTCATCCCCATTTAGTCTACAGTTCTTATATGTTTGCTTTGATTTTTCTTTCTTTTTCGCACCACATTGTGGAAGGAGTGGATTAGTATGAGAAAGTCACTGATGGAATATCTATCTGACAAGAAACATTCCTTTGATATTTGTATGGGGGATTGTTTTCCTTTTGTATTACCTCGCAATAGGGGCTCACCTGATAAGACACGTGGCTACAAGAGCGCGCAGAGCCCGTTGACGCATTTTTGCTTCGTTTCTTTCTGTCTGGTGTAGACGAAGAGGTTTGCTGTAATGCATGTTTACCGTTGTGTCTGCTTGTGTTTATACTGTAAAGTTTAATTGGTGTGAATTATTGCTGATGTATTAAATACATTGCGATTTCCATTCATTTATGACAGAATTATGAAACTGTTCAGTATGCTACTGTTTATTACTGAAAATTAACACGTTAATTGCATAAAAATGGGCCTACATCATAATAGGCGAATGCATTACCGATTTCTTAGACTATTTTGTCTACACTCTTCCTCAGAAACATAATCTGACCGCTGTGTTGTGTCAGCAATCAGTTGTTTTTCATTGCAGACCCGTCAGGTGAGGCAAACCAGCTTAATAATAAAATCATTGGACAAGAAACAGATCTACACAATTAAGGAAGATATAGAAATCAGCAAGCAAGTCAATAGCACCACCAACAGCGATGAGAAATGGTTTTTTCTCTCGGACAGAGCCCATCAGGACGCAAGGTCAACTTGGTGGATATGTCAGGTCCATCGGGTTCACCTAATAACAGCCGATGAGTTATACGTCAGAGCGGTCAGATGCTGACACATGTCCCCTGGGGGGTTCCGTAGGTTCCGTAACCGGGGCACACCGTGAATGTGTAAATATTCCCTGTCTTTAATGGCATATTGTTAAGCCTTCCAGAAACGTTTGTCTTTTCTTAAATCAATGGCAAAGTAAGTAGGCAGGCTCATTACACATAAAAAAGTATTTGACTTTAACCGGTATTTTGCATTTGTTGTTGTTTGTTGTAGGCTGCGAAATTGAGATGACTTTTGTGTTCGAGTAATCCTAATAAACAGCCCTGAAAAAAGTTAGACGCTTAGTGCTTTCCAGTTGTCCTCGGAACTTGTAATTAGTTAATCCGGCATGACATTACGATGTGATCTCGGAGTTCCGAGATCACATCGTGCTATGTATTCTCAGAATCTTTGGTCCGATCTATAATATTTCAAAGCAAATGGAGAAAATGTATTGGTAAACACAATGACTGGAGACCACTGTCAAAGTTTTTGTGTCTCTGATTCATGATTACATGTCACTCCACTTGTCATCATCTGGCCAGTTATTGGTTTGTTCAACCTGCAGGTTGGTAGGAAGCAAACTGGAAATAGGCCCGATTTTTTAAATTTGAATCTGCCTAGTCTGATTGCACTAAGTGAATGCAGTAAATAATACAGTAAATAAAGTGTTTATTTATCTATTTCAATGTATTGTATTTATTTATTTGAATAAATAAATAAACAGGGCAGCATACAGCAGTTTGACCGCATTCAAATCACAAGTAAGTTTATGAACGTGTATCAGCAAAGAGCAACACAGATAACTGACTAACCCCATGTGAGAAAACGCTTTGACCGAAAACGCGTGTAAACAAGTTAAGCTGTAAAACAAAGGTACCCTGCTGCCATCAGTCATAAAACCACACAAGATAATGAGTGTGTCTCAAACCGCGCACTTACATGAGTGCACTGGAAGGTAGTGTGTAGTGCGCACTAAGCACTACCTTCTGTAGTAACACTATCGTGGGTAAGTCTTGATCCAAATTGAGCCCTAACGTTTTGCACTTACCGGTAGTGACGTACCAGTTTAGCAGCGCCGCTCTGTTAATATACTTTTTTTTTCTTCCAAAATCACGTTAACATACGTGTTTGCATGTCATCATACTTTATGCTATTAAATCCTTTAAAAGGCCTCATTAGTGAAACAAAGAGCCGTGGCCTCCACTGTATTAATCTATCTCAGTAGATAACAATAGAAACCATCAGCACACGTTCATGTGTCTTTGCGTGTCTCCCCCATACCTGTTAGTATAAAGTGCAATTTAAAACACTAAAAAACAGCTTTTAAATAAGCAAAGATTTCTTAACTGAATTAAAGTACATTATACGTGTGTTTTATTGGTGTTTACACTGATACCTTCACGTCTGCAACAGAAAACCGATTACACTAGAAACCATCATTTAAAATATGAAACGCAGTAATGAAGACGCTAAAACAGGGATGCAGAAAACATTTTATTTAAACTTTTTATTAAAACATTTCTCTCTTGCCGCCTCCTCTTCTCCACAGCAGCATCATAGCCCGCAGGTGATAAATGCCTCAGTGCCACTGCTGGCTCGGTAGTTTGATGCCACAGTGACCTACGGTGAACATAGAATGGCAGGTTATATAAAAGCAAACATTATTATGTACTTTATGGGTATTTTGCAGACGCTTATCTAAAGTTATGTACGCTGTACTTCGCCAGCGAAACCATGGAAACGGGCCGGTTCTCTAACCAGCGGTGTTTCCTAATCAGTTTTCAGATCAAGGACCATTTCGTTTACGCCAGAGACCCCGCAGTGCTTAATCTGGAGGTTCAACAATCATGAATAAACATACGGAACCTATAGCATTAATCATTTTTAACACTTGTAGCCCATCTAACTCATTTAACAAACTCAACCATAGATCTTCTTAAAACAGCTCAGTTTCCTCATGTTTACTCAGCCTGTTATAATTCTAGGCAGAGAGGAGTAGCTACTCTTATTAATAAGAGACTAAATTTTGACATAGATAGCACAGTAGTGGATCCGGAAGGCAGATTTCTGATAACTTTATTATCTATTTGTAATATCAAATTATGTATTACCAATGTATATGGCCCCAATGCAGATGATCCCTCCTTTTTCCACTCCCTGTTTGCTACACTCCAGAATTATTCAGATAACAGAATAGTGCTAGCTGGTGATTTTAATGTAGTCTTGACTGAACAAGATCGCTGCAGCACATCAGCCAGTCATCGAGTCTGGCAGTCGTCAGAAACTATCAAACAGTACATGAAGGATTTTGGTCTTTGCGATGCTTGGCGCTCTCACCATCCTAAACTAAGAGAATACACCTTCTTCTCTTCAGTTCACCACTCCTTCTCTAGAATAGATTATATATTAAATAGTAACTCACTAATGGGCGACATTTCAGAGACTCAGATACATCCAATCAGCATTAGCGATCACGCACCAGTTTCATTCACTCTGAGAAACAAAAATAATAAACCGATTGGTAAAAGCTGGAGATTTAACACCTCTTTATTGAAAGATCCTGAGTTTATTGATTATTTTAAAAAAGAATGGTCAATTTATATAGAAAAAAAATGACATGCCTGAAACTTCAGCGTGTCTCCTTTGGGAAGCAGGAAAAGCAGTAATGCGAGGGAAAATAATTTCCTTCTCCTCACATAAGAAGAAGAAGGAAACAGCGAGAGTTTTAGAATTAGAACTCAGGATTAAATCATTGGAGGAGGCTTACCGCATTTCCCCCGAAGAGCACACAATGAATAATATAAGGAAAACTAAATTGCAGCTTAAAGAAATTATAGATAAAAAAACACAGTTTTTAGTGCAAAGACTTCCTTGGAGAACTTTGACCACAGTAACAAATCTGGAAAGTTTTTAGCAAATCAACTAAAAACAAACAAGGAGAAAACAACAATCTCCTCTGTTAAAGATCAAGACGGAAACATCAGCCATGACTCAGACAAGATAAATGACACGTTTAGAAGCTTCTATAAAACATTATATGAATCACAGATTAATCCAACAGATGAACATATTGAACAATTTTTAAACAACATTAATCTACCAAAACTAAAAAATGAAAATAAAATAAATTTAGATGCACCTATTACTGTAGATGAACTCCACGAAGCTCTCCAACATATGCCCAACAATAAAGCCCCGGGTCCAGATGGTTACTCAGCAGAATTTTACAAGGAATTCTGGACAACGCTAGCTCCTACATTTTATAATATGTTGTTAGAAATACAGGAAAAACAAAAAATACCGCAAAATATGAACTTAGCTAATATAACACTATTGCTAAAACCAGGCAAAGACCCCACACTTCCATCCAGTTACCGTCCCATATCTTTAATAAATGTAGACCTGAAAATAATTAGTAAAGCTCTTGCCAGAAGGATAGAAAAAATAACCCCTCTTATAATACATCCGGACCAGACAGGTTTTATAAAAGGTCGACATTCATCTACTAACACGCGTAGACTAATTAACCTCATAGATTACTCTACTTTACATAATCTAGAATCCACAATCATTTCTCTAGATGCAGAAAAAGCCTTCGACAGGGTAAACTGGAAGTTTCTATTTGCAACACTAGACAAATTTGGGTTTGGACCTTCTTTCATAGAGTGGATTAAAATATTATATAATAACCCAAATGCATGTGTGAAAACCAACGATCAAACTTCTCCAAGCTTCCGCTTACAGAGAGGCACCAGACAGGGCTGCCCACTCTCCCCCTCACTTTTTGCCATTTTCATAGAGCCGTTAGCAGCTGCTATTAGACAAAATACAGAAATTAAAGGAATCCAGGGCAAAAATATAGAACATAAAATAAGTCTTTATGCAGATGATGTATTACTCTTCCTTCAGAACTCACAAACATCACTCTCTGAGACAATCACAGTTATTAATAAGTTCTCATCAATATCTGATTATTCTATTAACTGGTCTAAGACTACAGCCATGTCCATCAACTGTGACCTACAAAACATCCCTAATATCAAAATACAGACACGAAACATTAGATATTTAGGTATAAATATTTCCCCCAGATTATCAGATTTAACAAAATTAAACTATGTTCAGCTACTAAAAACAATAGAAGATGATCTCTTACGGTGGAGGTGCTTACCCATCTCACTAATGGGGAGAGTTGCCACCATTAAGATGATGATTTTACCTAAAGTTAATTATTTATTTTCAATGATACCCACTAAACCCTCCACCAGTTGGTTTAAATCTCTGGACTCTTTCATATCCAAGTTTCTTTGGAAAAACAAGCCGTCACGTATCAGTCTTAAAACCTTACAGCAGACTAAAGATAGAGGAGGACTGGACCTACCAAACTTTAATAACTACTTTATAGCTAACAGGCTGCAGTACATCTCCAAGTGGCTCAAACCCAGTTATCTGGATGAGCCGTGGCTAGATGGGGAGCAGGCTTTGTGTGAGGACTTAGTCATCTCTGACCTGCCGTTCATCAGCTCAACCATTAAACCATATAAGTGCTTTAAAAGCCTTAACATCCGTTTTTCCTTAATGGCTTGGTGGGAATTCTGTAAGATAACCAGATCTTCCCTCTTTCCATGTAGACTTACACCCATCTGGAACAACCCTGACATCCTGCAGAACAAAAAGATGATAAACTTCACTCAATGGAAGACTAAAGGAATACAACAGTTAGGACAGATAATAGAAAATGGAAACTTTGTATCTTTCAACACAATTGTCTCACAGTATGGAATCAACAGCAATAAATTCTTAGAGTACCACCAACTAAAATCAATTATATGTAAGAAGTATACCCCTGTACAGTTACACTTGCAGCTTCCTGTCAGAATAGCAGAATTCTTGAATCTTAATACTCCAAAATTATTATCAAAAATATATAGATTACTTGCAAAGCTAGAAGACAGGATATCTCTCCCAACTTCAAAATGGGAAGATGATTTATCTAATAACTTTGATCAGAAAAGATGGTCACAAATATGTTTAAACACGTTTAAAATGACTCAGAATTCAAATATACAACTAATACAATTCAAAATTCTCCATAGAACTCATTATACAGGACACAGGATGTTCAGGATGGGCCTTTCACCATCAGATATCTGCCCACACTGCTCTGAGAACACCTCTGATAGCTACATCCATGCGCTGTGGTCCTGCACACCTGTCCAAAGGTTCTGGATTAAGGTGTGTGAAGATCTCTCAAAATGGTTTAAAACTAGTTTTCCTACAAACCCCACACTTTGCCTACTGGGCGACCTGGGTGACACTAACATAGGAATACACTCCATAAACTTGGTCCTCGCAGTCTTATGCATCGCAAAGAAAACTATTCTTGTGAACTGGAAAGATAAGAATAATTTGTCTATCCAGCAGTTTAGAAATCTCCTGTTAGATCACATCAGCATTGAGACAATGTCTGTCTCCTCCAGGAACCAGTCAGATGACTTTCATTCCCTCTGGTCCCCTGTGACTGGCTACATCACTTAATGTAGGTGGAGGATTGCGGCTTCGCTGGGATGGGGGCAGATGTGGGTGGGGGGTCCCTGGTGGCTTCAGGTCTCCGGTTGTCTCCTGGGTGGGGATCTAGGCTGCTCCGCTGCTGGGTCGGCTGGGGGTTCCGGTCTGGGCGGGCGGCATTGGGTGGGCCCCGGGGTGGGGCTGCCTCATGGCGGTGGGGGGTGGCTGCCGGGGTGCCTGGGTCGGTGTCCGTCGGCCCCTGGCCGGGTGGCCGGTCGGGCCCGGGGTGGGCCGGGTGGGGGCCCCGGGCTCTGGGGCGTCGGGTCTCCCCCCGCTCCTGGGGGTGGGGGGTCTGCCGCTGCTGGGGGGGGCTGGGCCCGTCCTGATGTGCCATGCCGGGGTTGGTCCGTGCCCTGGTGCTTGGTCGCAGCCCCGGAACCTGGGTGGGGGTGTGTTTGTGTGTGGGTGTGTGTGTGTGTGTGTCTGTGGGTATGCTGGTGTGTGGGTGGGTGTAGAGGGACGTGTGTGCTGTATGTGTGTGTGGGTGTGTATGAAGGTCTGGGTGTGTGCGTGTATGTGTGTGTGTGAGTAGTGTGCGGGTGTGTGTGTGGAGGTCTATGTGGGATGTGGGTGTGTGTGAAGGTATGTATATATGAGTGTGTGCACGTGGAGGTCGAGGTGTGTGTGGAGGAGTGAAGGAGTGGGTGGAGGCGTGAGTATGTATGGAGGTGCTTGTGTGTATATGCAGGTATGTATGTGAGTGTGTGTGTAGTGGTGTATGTGTATGGAGGGGTATGAGAGTGTGTGTGTATGTGGGCACCGGTGTGTGTGTTTATAGGTATGTGCGTGACGTGTGTGTGTGTGGAGGTATGTGCACGTATTGAGGTGTTGGTGTATAGAGGTGTGTGAGAGTGTGTGTGCGTTTGCAGGGGGTTAGGACGTGTCCTCTGGGGGGCGCCCTGGCTGGGTGTTGGGGGCGGGGGCCTGGGGTTCCCTTCCTTCGCCTCGCCCCCCTCCCACTCAGAAAGAGGAAAGTGGCCCCTTGGGCTGGGGGCTGGCCCCTGGGGGGGTTCGTGGCGTGCCTGGGTTGGGGTGCCTGCTCTGGGCCTGTGACGCCCTTCGGGGCCGGCGGGGGACGGGGGCGCCCTAAGCCACTGGCGGGTCGTCTTCCAGGGGGGAGGCTTACCCCCCTCTGGACCTACATCTCCTGACCCCTCCCCTCCCCACTCTTCACTACATACACAGGTAGGGCCGTGGGGGGTGTGCTTGTTGCGCTGGGCGGGGCAGGGGGGTCATCATAGTGGCCCCGTTGCTTCGCCGAGCGGCAGCATGCCTCCCAGCTTTTAATTCCACTTAGTCACTGAGCACAAATAACATTTGCAACATACAAACACGTTTTGGGGGGTGGAACATGCAAGGTCAGGTGGGTGGGACTGCTCAGGTGGCCCCACCCCCTCCTCAATGCAGTTACTGCCCCCCAATTTTAACCCTCTTTTTTTAATTGCAAACAGCACATAATATATTCCCTCACTAGTGGGGGAGGGAGGGGGGATGGGGTCTTCAAGCGCCCCTGTCTCCATGGATGGCCCGGGGGTGGGGCGGGCCGGGTGGCCTGTCGCGTTGGCCCGGGGCGTGGGCGGGCTGCCCCGGGGGGTTTGGCTGCTGGCCCTGGGGGGAAGGTGCTGTTTTGGGGGTGGGGAGTGGGGGACTGGGGCGGGGTGGGGGGGGTGGGGGCCTGGTTCGTGTCTCCTCGCCTCCTGGCTGGGGCTGTCCCCCCGCGGCGTGGGGTGGCGGGAGGATGGTGGTGGGGGGATGGTGTTTGTGTGTGTGTGTGTGTGTGGGGGGGAGAGTGGTGTGTGTGTGGGGGGATGGGTGGTGGAGGGATGGTGTGTGTGTGTGGGAGGGTGGGGTGTGTGGAGGTGGATGTGTGGTGTGTGGGAGGGGGGGTGGTGTGGGTGTGGGAGGATGAATGGTGGAGGGATGATGTATGTGGGGGAGGATGGGGTATGTGTGGGAGAATGTATGGTGCAGGGATGGGGAGTGTGTGGGAGGATGGATGGTGGAAGAATGGTGTGTGTGCAGGAGGATGGATGGTGTATGGGAGGGAGGATGGTGTGTGTTTGGGGGAGTGGTGTATGTTTGGGAGAGTGGGTGATGGAGGGGTGGTGTGTGTGTGTGTGGGAGGATGGGGGTACGTGAAGGTGGATGTTTGGTGTAGGAAAGGGAGGACGGTGTATGTGTAGGAGAATGATGTATGTGTGGGAGGATGGGTAGTGGAAGGATGGTGTGTGTGTGTGTGTGTGGGAGGTGTGAAGGTGGAGGATGGTGTATGTGTGGGAGGATGAGTGGTGGAGGGATGATGTGTGTGTGGGAGGATGGGGTAGGTGTGGGAGAGTGTATGGTGGAAGGATGGTGAGTGTGTGGGAGGATGGATGGTGGAAGGATGGTGTGTGTGTGGAAGGATGGATGGTGGAAGGATGGTGTGTGTGTGTGGGAGGACAGAGTATGTGAGGGTTGGATGGTGTATGTGTGGGAGGATGAATGGAGGAGTGGAAGGAGAGTGTGTGTGTTTGTGTGTGTTGGTCTGGGGGGGGGGGCAGGACTGGTTCTCGGGGTGTGCGGCTGGGCGCTGGGGTGTGGGGCTGGCCTCTGGCGGTGGCCGTCTGGGCGGGCCGGGTCCCCCCGGGTGGCGTGCTGGCCCTTGGCCTGTGGGGGTGGGGGGTGTCCCTGCTCTCCTGGGCCCGGGCCCTCTGCCCCGTCTGTCCCGGGCGGCCGGTGCCCGGGGGGGTCGGGGACTGCTGGCCTCGGCCTGCCGGGGCCGGTGCCCTGTGTCCGCGGGGCGGCTCCTGCTGGGGTCTCCTGCTGCTGCCTTCCTGGGCGGGCGAGTGGTCGTCTCTGTGGACCGGTCTGGATCTGTAGCCTACGGGGGGGCTGGTGGCCTGGGTCTCGGGACCGCTGGCCTGACTCTGGCCTCTGTTCAAGTGAGGTGGCATCTGCATGATCACTCTGCATGGTCACTCCTTCCTGAACGTCTCCACACAGTCTTTGCGTCGCCGTGTGGCCGAGTTCTCCAGCATATCCACACAGGTTTCTCTGCGCGTGTTCTTGAATACAGCAGTTTCACTTATATCTATTATCATATTTTTTTTCTTTTTTTTTATTATTTCTGTTCTTATTATTATTATTATTACTCCTACTCTTATTATTATTACTACTACTATTATTATTATTACTATTATTGTGATTATTATTATTGTTACTATTATCAACTAGTTGTGTAATGACCTACTGGCCAGGATGATCTTAGCTATATATGTTGCAAGTAGTATGGATTACATGGTTTTCTGTATAATGTTTTAAGTCCCCACCCGCACTCCCCACACCCTTTCTGTCCCTCTCTCTCCCCTCCCTCTTCTCTCTACTTTCTTTTCTATCTCTCTCTCTCTCTGTCCCCTCCGGTCGAGTCCAGCATTAAGAGTCTGATTTAATAAAGTTTTTCATGTCATCAAGAGGGACTTTATACATGTAGTATAAATCCCTGCTTGATAGAGTAAAATTGCCCAGCACCAGACAGCAGCCAGACAATCATTCTGTTTGCAACGATGCTGGACAAGACAGGTTAAAAAAAAAAAAAAAAAAAAAAAAAAAAAAAAAAAGAGACCCCGCAGTGCTTAATCTGGAGGTTCAACAATCATGAATAAACATACGGAACCTATAGCATTAATCATTTTTAACACTTGTAGCCCATCTACATCCGCGAAATCGGCTATAAAACTGCTAATATTTACGTTGCTAACTCTACTGCAGCCTCCAGCAAATGATCAGATCCATAACTGTCATCAGGGATTGAAGAGATAAGAAGCATGCTGCAGTTTATATTAGAATTATGATCAAATAACTTCATACTTACAACAGTTGAAAATACCCTCCCCCTGCATCAGTACCACTGAGTCGGTGGCTGCCAGCTCGAAAAACTGGTTGAAAGTCCCTCCCCTTCCGCTACGTCAGCAAGATGGCGTCCGATTAGTGCGTGTAGTGTCCATCGTTTCGCACTAGATTTTTGGCCGAGTTTAGGGCAGCATCCGGGTACTTTCAGTGCACCGAGTTTTTACTGAAATTTATGTGTCAGCGCACTAAGCACTTAAATGTAGTGTTCGAAGTATAGAAGTGCGCGGTTTGGGACACCCAATATCTACTAACAATAGCTAATGTGACGGAAGCAATGATCAGAAAGATGCTAACGTTAGCTTCAAGGCTGTCCACTCAGGTATAGCATATGGAAAATATCATTTACATGCATTATCCGAGATACTTACCTCACACGGCGTTTGCATGTCCACTGGGGCTGTAACCAAAGAAAGGTCGGCTGCAGTCTACATCCTTGGAGATCATGGGTCCGCGAGGAAAAGTCTTCACCATAGTCACATTTCACGACGAGTCATAACATGCCAACAGCGAACCTGATTGGATAACACTAATCCTAACCTTCTGTCACTCCTCAAACATCTGGCTAATTATTGGTTTATTCGGGCGCACAGGTTGTTCGTTATGGGCGGGACAAAGCAAAATGAAAAAGGCTCAAACTTTGAAATTTGAATCTGCCTGATAGTATTTATTCACTAAAGTCTTCATTCATTCTTCATATGAATATATATATGTATATATATATATATACATATATATATACATATATATATGTATATATATATAGATAGATAGATAGATAGATAGATAGATAGATAGATAGATAGATAGATAGATACAGTCAATGTCAGTGGCTCAGATAAAGTATTCAGACACCTTCACTTTGTTCACAGTTTGTCACATTTTGTTTCACAAACCAGAGTGATCATCTTTTATGTAGGTGAAAGAGATGTATAGACTTGATGAACAGATCACCTGACAGGATGTTTTAAAATAAGAGTATTTTGAACCATCCAATAGCTCCATGTAGATCCATGTGTGGAGGAATTGCTGTGAATATATGCATTTGTATTAACGTGATATTATTTTGTAAGCTGCCAAGGTGGGTTTGGGTGAGGTGGTGAATGGTGTAAAAAGAAAATAATGGCATAGAGGTAATCTTAATCTGTATTCATGTTCCTTTAAAGTAGAATGTGCATCTCCTGAAGGAGATGATGGATGCTGCTGTGTTCTTGCTGTGTTCTTGCTCTCTGTAGAAGATGTTGCTAGCTGTTAAATGGTGGCTGTTAAAAAGAAAGCCAAATTGTCACATTAAATGAAGCCTAATAGACTTAAAATAAGCTGGGCCCAACTACAGAAGAGGATACGAAGTGGTCAAATATTTTAGTCCGCATGGCTAAATCATCTTTCATAGTTAGGGATTGTTGTGGAATTTTTATTATCAAAGATCACGCACTAAGTGAGAATCAAACAAAGTATTTTATTAAGAGCTGACCAGCAATGGGAGTCACACAGTCAAACAGCTTTGGCTGAGCGAGTCCGCAGAGATACACATGGGCTTGTTTAATATAGACTCGCATGACATGATATCATCAAGGTCATTGAAGCAAATCCTCAGTACACTGTCTTCAGACCCTGCTCAACCTGGTACAAAGTTTCTAAAGAATGTTAACAGCGATGTGATAAGAAAGAAGAGCTCATTACTAAATATTTTCTGGGTACAGGTTGTTCAGCTCAGTGAAACAAGTGAAACGTAAATCATGGTTTTAATAATACAAATTGTAGATTGCAGAATATAAGGGTTATGTGTATAAATTTTCCATTACAATCCACCCCTTTGATTAAAATGAAACATATTAATGAAATGAATGAATGAAAAATACTTTATTAATCCCAAAGGGAAATTCAATATTGTAGTAGTAGTAATTTTTTAGTAAAACAATCACATTAATTAATTAAGGGCTTTGTTCTTCAGCCTGATAGCTGCTGGAAGGAAGGATCTTCTGTATCTCTCTGTCTTGCATCGGACTTGAACAAGCCTCCCACTGAACACACTCTGTTGTTTCGTCACGGCGTTGTGTAGAGGGTGTGAAGGATCTTCCATTATCTTCGTCAGCTTGTACAGAATTCTTTTTTTGATGATCAACTCCAGCGGCTCCAGAGTTACTCCAAGCACAGAACCGGCTTTCTTGATCAGTTTGTTAATTCTTTTCAAGTCTCTGGTTCTGATGCCGCTGCCCCAGCAGATTGCTGCAAAGCTGATTGCACTTTCAACAACAGACCTGTAGAACATTTGCAACATTTTGGTGCAGACGTTAAAAGATCTCAGCTTCCTTAAGAAGTAGAGTCTGCTCTGACCTTTCTTGTAAATGTACTCAGTGTTGCTTTTCCACTCAAGTCTGTTGTCCAGCTGAACTCCAAGGTACTTGTATTCCTCCACCACCTCCACCTCCTCTCCCATGACGGAAACACTTCTATGTGTGTTCTTGTTCCTCCTGAAGTCAAAAATCATCTCCTTTGTTTTCTTGGTATTCAAGATGAGATGATTGTCACCGCACCATTTCACAAACTGACCGACCAGTTCTCTGTACTCTGCATCTTGTCCATCACTGATACACCCAACAACTGCTGAGTCATCAGAGTATTTCTGCAGATGACAGAACTCAGAGTTGTACTGGAAGTCTGAGGTGTACAGCGTGAATAGAAATGGTGAAAGTACAGTCCCTTGTGGTGTTCCAGTGCAGCTGACCACCATCTCAGACACACAACCTTTCAGTCTCACAAACTGTGGTCTGTTTGTGAGGTAGTCGTAAATCCAGGTGGTTGTGGAGGGATCCACCTGGAATTTCTGCAGCTTCTCACACAGCAGAGCAGGCTGAATCGTATTAAAAGCACTTGAGAAATCAAAGAACATGACCCTCAAAGTGCTGCCTGACTGGTCCAGATGAGAGTGGGCTCTCTGAAGCAGGTATATGATGGCATCTTCAACCCCAAGCCCATTACGGTATGCAAACTGTAGTGGGTCCTGAAAGGTCTTCACCTGCTTGCTGAGGTGAGCCAGTAAGAGTCTCTCCAGGACTTTCATGACGTGAGATGTCAGGGCGACTGGTCTGTAGTCTTTTGGTTCAGCTGGTTGTGGTTTTTTAGGCACTGGAACAAGGCAGGATGTTTTCCACAGCACCGGGATTCTTCTCTGGCTCAGGCTGGTGTTGAACAGGTGCTGGAGAATCGGACATAGCTGTTTTGAGCAGGTCTTGAGAACTCTGGGACTGACACCATCTGGACCTGCAGCCTTGTTCTGGTTCAGTTTCACCAGTTGTTGCATGACTTGGTTACAGGAGACAGACAGAGTGGAGGTGGAGGCAGAGGAGGTTTCAGGAAGTCCTGATGTGGAGGGAGATGAGGTTGTGTCCAGGTCCTTGACTGAGCTGCAGGGTGACAGAGTGGAGGTGTGACAGGAAAGCTGTGGGCTCATGGAGGGTGTGTGGCTAGTTGGGGTTGAAGCAGGAGGTGAGCTAAACCTATTGAAGAACATGTTCAGTTCATTCGCTCTGTCCAGACCTCCATCAGTCTGATCCTCCTTTATCCCGAAGCCAGTGATCTTCTTCATTCCTGACCACACATCCCTCACATTGTTTTTCTGAAGCTTACTTTCCAACTTCTTCCTGTAGTCCTCCTTGCACTTCTTCATTTGTGTTTTAAGTTGTTTTTGTGTGGACTTCAATAACTCCCTGTCTCCATCCCTAAAAGCTTTCTTTTTGATGTTCAGAAGCTTTTTCAGGTCACTGGTGATCCAGGGTTTGTTATTGGGGAAGCACCTCACTGTTCTTGTTGGAACGGTGCTGTCCACACAGAAGTTAATATAATCTGTCACACACTCAGTCAAGGCATTGATGTCATCTCCATGAGGTTCACATAGGACGTTCCAGTCTGTAGCCTCGAAGCATCCTCTCAGAGCATCTTCAGCTTCATTAGACCAGGTTCTAATAGCCTTTCTAATGACTGGTTGTTGCTGAACGATGGGCTTGTAGGAGGAGGAGAGAAGAACTAGGTTATGGTCTGATCTTCCTAAAGGTGGCAGGGCAAAGGAGCTGTATGCATTTTTAATATTTGCATAAAATAAGTCCAACGTTTTGTTTTCTCTGGTGGAGCAGCTGACAAACTGTTGGAAAGTTGGTAGAGTTGCAGAGAGGGAGATGTTGTTAAAATCTCCAGAGATCGCCACAAATGCGTTTGGATGTTGTGTTTGAAGCCTGGCCACTACAGAGTTAATGACATCACAGGCTGCGTCTGGAGCGGTACCAGGTAATATATATACCGCTACCAGAATAACGCATGTGAACTCTCTGGGTAAATAATACGGGCGGAGACTCACAGCTAGCAGTTCAATGTCTCTTTTGCAAATCCTCTCTTTAACAGTGACATGTTCAGGATGACACCAGCGCTGGTTTACCAGCACCGCAATTCCACCTCCCTTCAGCTTCCCGCTGAGTTGTTTATTGCGGTCTGCACGGATCGTCCTGAAGCCGTGTACAGACGCATTACAGTCTGGGATGTGTTCATGCAGCCATGTCTCGGTGAAGCACATAATACTGCACTCTCTGTATTCTTTAAGAGACCTGGTTAGCACCTGAAGTTCATCAATTTTGTTAACTAGCGATCTCACGTTTCCCATAACAACCGTTGGAAGAAACGGTTTGAATCGCCACCGTTTTTCTCTGCCTCGCTCCTGCCCTGCATCCTCTTCTCTTTCTTTTCAACTCCGTTGGGATTTGAAGTGTTGTTTCACTGATAATCTTGAGTTTGGAGAGTTTTATCAGTTGATCCCGATGGTAAACAAGTCTCGTTGCCATGGAGACTCACAATAACAAGTCTTGCAAAAAAGAAAAAATATTCAGAAAAATCTCCCGTATAGCACAGCCTCTGACCAGCGCGAAAAAATCTACCCGAACAGACACAGATTGACAGCTGATGTCTTAAAAAGACGGCTATATTGCAAAAAATCACAAGTTAAAAACAGAGCTACTACAATTGCTGCTGCCACCTAGCGGCGCATTCTAGAAATAGATCATATTTATAATCACACATAAAGAGAAAATTTACTCAAAGAACACCAAATCACCAGCGTCATGGCATGGAGAGGTATCCGCTGGAACATAATGATGAAAATAGAAATTGAACGTTCTGTTAATGAAAACTGTCTGAGAAGGTGTGGCATGTGGCACCAGTCCACAAACATAGCAGCTGTCATTTGTCAATTTATGAGCTGACATGTTTGCAACCTGCCACCAAAGATTATCAGTGTGGTCATGATGATCAGGGTGTGGTCGTCTCGGCGGTGCCTCCTTAAGGAGGGTGCTTCTGTCCCCTGCAGTCGTCTGGCGGGTTGGGACGGAGCTGGGGTGCGTTGTGTTGGGCAAAGACCGGTTGGATCCAGGTACCAGAAGAGGAGTGTGATGAGAAGGATGGTGCACTTCATGTTGCCACGTGGAGGGTAGACTACCTCACACGGGGCTGACCTCAGGGATTATTCTGCCCTGTGGTTGAAAGGTCAGCTGGTGGAGCTGGGGTTGGTGTATCCCTACAGTTCCCTACAGTTGGATGCGTGGATCCATGTGGACCTTTCAGCGACCTTCACCACTGTGTGAGTGACCAACAGGACCTGGAAAGGACCCGGCCACCTTTTAGACCGCATGTGCTTCCTCCTCGTCTCTCTGACCAGGACCCAGGAACCAGTGAACGGAAAGGACCCGATGCTGGGCATGGCAGGCCTTCTTTAACCACAGTGTACCTGTGAGAGCTTCTGAAGGGGTCAGTTATTTGGAGTGACTGCGTTAGTTTCTCCTTTTGCAGGTCTCCATTAGCATAGCGAACAAAGATAAACCAACAAGGTTATTTGTGGGTCCTTTTTTGCTGTAAAAAGGATCTCTTCTAAGTGTAAAATCTTCTTCTAATTTCCTCAGTCCTTCATCACTTCCTGTACTTCCTGTCATGTTTGCTGTAAACCATGACAATATCATCCTAAATTTCCACCCCGTCCTCTCTGTCCTCCTTTTGTGGTCTTAATTATATTAGTCCAGTCTATTGTACGAGTCCATTTAATTGTTATACTTTGAAGTAGGTTTGTCACTCTAAGGTTAAGTGCATCATTTCCTGGGGTAAAACAGCACTTTGTTCATTTTTACTTACATGTATCATGCTGCACAAAACTTGTTTGAATAATTTGTGAAACCATATGCAGTGAATTTATTTCATATTTTATCCATCATCCCCCTTGTTGAGACATGGCGAGGCCCATGGCTCAATATTGCTGACATTTGTGACCATTGTAAAAAGAATGATGTGCCTTCATCATGAACTCCATTTCTCCCTTATTCTCTGTCTGTTGCCTTTACTTTAATGTCTATAATCAACAGGTGCATAATGGAATACGTAATTTATCAACAAAAGGACCCTATGTATTGAAATATCTGACATTATCCCAGGAAAGAGTAAAATTATTCATAAAACATTAAAATTCTTGTATGCTTGAATCCTGAAGTTGCCTATTTCTGGCATCCCCCTGTGAAAACAATCTTCATCAGCACAAGTACACGTGTACATGGTGATAATTTTATCACAGTTTATCCCAAAATGTCATAAAGGTCAAAGTCATGTTTGATTTTAAAATGCACATGCACATAATTTACAAAAGAGATTAGGTGTAGATGTCTCCTCCTCCTGTAAACAGATTATCAGTCCTGCTTTTCATGAAAATAAATGTGTGTAACTGTTAATGGCTGCAGAATTAACTGCGTTATAAAACACAGCAATGAGCATTTTGTGGAAGCAATCCTGGATAAAATCCTGCTGGAAGAAAAGTTCATTTAATATCAGTCCATCAGTCGTCGGTCTTCAGGTCAGAGTCAGAAAACTTTGTCAAATTCACGTCACTCGTTCTGCGCAGAAAGGCTGAATCAGAGCAGGTCAATTTTCCTGCATTCATGAGGATCCTTAAAGTTCATTTTAAAATTGTTTGGAAAACATTAATTGTTTTGGAGATGTTTATTAATGCTTTCAACTCCAAGATGATATGGACGTAAACCCAATTTAAATTTCTTTTAATGATTTGTCCATCATCAGCCAATTTTTTTTGCTTGAGCAGCTCTTTTTTCTTTTAATCTTGTACAAATCCCTTTTTTCATTATCATTATTTTTATAAGAGAATCTGTTTAAAATATCCATGGATATCAGACCAATATGAAATAGGTTTTATTTTCTTCTGGTATCTCGATAGTCATTTTATAGTGCATTTTCTTGTTTTAATGCAGAGCTAACAATGACCTAAAAGTAATTTTACCTGCCTCAACATTTGTTGTTTTAGTTTTTAAGGTTTTCTTTGTTTTACTAAAAGTAATTTGCATACAGTTACATCTGATGACAGTTAATAGAGGAACTCCTTTAATGTAATTTAATTTATACATCAGCATTTTCTTTAGGTCTTTGGAAATTCCCTCTAAGCAATTTATTTATTGTTTCATCTGTTTTCAGACAGACTTCAGATTCTTAGTTTGCTCGACTGAAAAATAAATCTATTATGCCTTCAGTTTGTATCTCTAAAACTGTTTCAGATTCGATTCTTGTTTAATATAGATTATAGATACAGTACCAAGAGTACTAAAACCTTAACTTCAGCCATTTGTGAAAGATAAAAATTTAAATAATCAGGACCCAGAGACACATGAACAGTTTTGGTGTGAATCACGCACACACTTAAAGCTCTCAGGAAATAAGGGGACTTGCAGTTTGCATCACCACAGAGAACCAAGCAGGAAACTGCCGTTCGGTATTTACAGAAATGTACATAAGGATCAGTATGTTGGCATTTCCACCTCTGGCAGGAAGCTTTTACTCACTCTCACTACTTCAGCTGTAGTAATGAGAGAGAAACCATCTTATCTGATCCTGGGTCAACGGTTAGACGGTAATCTGGAGGAAATATAAATTCATGTGTCAGTGAGTAACAATTAGGATGGTCTGTAGGGATCAAATAGATAAAACATTATTTTCATCTCGTTTTACTCATTTCTCTCCTTTATAAATGAACCGATCAGTGTTGGATAACTGAGGAAAGGTTGTTGCCACCAGCTCACTAAACATGTTCTGTTCTTTCTAAATCATGAAAATAAAACAAGACAGGGTTAGTAGCTCATCATGTCATGTCACGTGATGATGTCATGTGATCAGTAGCAAGCAGGTACTTCATTGCAGTGAGCGTGTGTGTTTGTTCATGTAAATGTGTGTGTACATGTGTGTGTCTTGTTCCAGCTGTGAACTAGTCTTATTTGTGTGTGAAATGTCTAGAAGTGAAGCTTTTTCTGTTTACTCTTTAGCACTTTCTTTCCATAAAAAGATGTAGATCTGCTTAACTTCAGTATAGGATTTTGAATCAAATCATTAATTATTTGTGGTAAGAAATCAGAACAATCTCACCATCATTGTGTTAACTGGTCACATGACTGCTTCCATCCCCAAGTCAGCTCTGCCGTGGACCAGTCAGGTGGCAAACCTCCTTTTCATTTTATGGCCAATGACCCTTTTTTCACCACATGGATGTTCTCTTTCTGGTCACTAGAACCGGATGGTTTTCCAACCTCGGGCCCCCAGCACCCACCTCTCTGTTCGCCCCTCAGAACCCAGCAGCCACGCCACCTCGGAGCTGGTTGAAGAGCTCGTTCTGGTTTGTCCTCTGAATAAACACATGATCAGGAGCATTGTGGAGGATGGTGTTCTACCATCCAAAGGCAGATGTTTACACGTCCATCAAACATCTGGTTTCAGTCTCTTTGAAACTCGAAGCAGAGGAAATGCTGGAGTATCTTCTGTCTTTGTTTCTTGAATCCTATAGAGCATCAGGTGGAGGTGGTAGGGGTGGGCATCAGTATCAGTTCGTAAGACGTGATAGAAAGTTTATATATATATATATATGTATATATATCAGTGGGTCTCTGCTGACTTTTATCCTGGCGGTAGAACTGCGTCGGGTCAGGTGTGCAGCCTGTGAGCTTCAGGAGAGGGTGTCTCCGACAGAGACGGAGGGAGGAGGAAAAGACGAAAAAGGAAAATAAGGTTAATATTTATCCTACACAGTGTGTGTGTTTGTGTCTGAGGGAAGTTGCAAATGTTTTCTCTCAGATATTTGATAGTGCTAAAGATAAATTCTCCCATGTATGTGTGTGTATAAGCAAAAGCATTCTTCATTGCAAGCAAAGTGTCGTTCAGATTTAACAGATCTAATTTCCTTTAAGGTAAAATTGTTCATGTTTGACAAGTTTAAAAGAATATATATATATATATATATATATATATATATATATATATACTGTGAGCTTGTGTGTGTGTGTTGGTATGTATGTGTGTGTCCAATTGTCCACCAACCAGGTCAGTTAAATTTGCAGAAAAAAGAAATGACTGATATTCAGTCATTTTTAAACACAAATTAAGTAGAAAGAATCCAGTAAAATCAAAGCATCGTGATGAAGGTGTCCATAAGAAGGAAAGAAATTCTTATAAAAATATTTTATAAATGCAAATACAAGTCAGCTGAGACTCCTATTTTTCTTTCCAAACAGACAACCAGCTTTTACAACCCGAAAGTGTCCTTGTGTGTATTAAGTATTCTGGAGCAGAGCAAAACATTTCCTCAGCCTTCATTATCTGGATCTTTTCCATGCGTAAATTTAGTTTTTACTGTTAAAAGTACCCATTTTATTTCTTCATGAGATTTCTCATATCCTACTTAAACTGTTAGAGCTTCATTATTACCAGCAATGTGTCCTCTCTCTCTGCTGCTTCGGAATGTGAGAGAATCTTCAGCCACACACACACACTCACACACTCTCTGCGTTGACCCTTTTTTTCTTTTTTTTTTTTGCTATCTTCTTATTTGGTTTCATTATTTTTTCCTTTTATGCTTCAGTAATTCACTTATTTTATTTATTATATATTTATTTCTTCTTTTTTTTATTTTATACGGTGCACCTATTTGACTTATTCATGTATTTATTTTATTACTTATATTTCTGCCCTTAAATATTATTCTGCTCGGCTTGGGGAGTCCCATTCACCCTCCTTCTCCTTACCAGCTGTGTTTCCCATTTTGCAACTAGGACGTCTCCTGTTGGATTTTTCTTCTTCAAGTAGCCCACACTCAGGCACATAAATTTCTAAAACGCCTCTTATTACCACCGAAGTTTTTACTTCAGTGCCGGACTAACCTACCCTACCCCAGTAGAATAGTGACCTACCTTGTCTTTACAAGATAGTGGGATACCCTACCTTATTTTCATAAGATAGAGAGAAGGAGTGGTAAATGAGACTCCGATATGAAAACTTCTCACCGTGTGTGATTGGGTGCTGCTCCACACGCAGACTTCGTTCTGGATATCAGTGGTGCCTGAACGGAGTCCCTCCGCCGTCCCCTGATGGTTAAGGCTGACCCAGGGGCTGAAGTATCCTCCAGGTTCTGGTCCTCCGGTCAGTCACTCAAGATGTCCTGCCGACAACGCCAGATTGTTGTGGAATTTTTATTATCAAAGATCACGCACTAAGTGAGAATCAAACAAAGTATTTTATTAAGAGCTGATCAGGCAATGAGAGTCACACAGTCAAACAGCTTTGGCTGAGCGAGTCCGCAGAGAGACACATGGGCTTGGTTAATATAGACTCGCATGACATGATATCATCAAGGTCATTGAAGCAGATCCTCAGTACACTGTCTTCAGACCCTGCTCAACCTGGTACAAAGTTTCTAAAGAATGTTAACAGCGATGTGATAAGAAAGAAGAGCTCATTACTAAATATTTTCTGGGTACAGGTCGTTCAGCTCAGTGAAACAAGTGAAACGTAAATCATGGTTTTAATAATACAAATTGTAGATTGCAGAATATAAGGGTTATGTGTATAAATTTTCCATTACAGGATAATATTTTGATAGACTAAATCAGTGTTTCCCAAACTTTTTTCTTAGAACACACTTTTTAAAAGCGACAATCATCGCTACCCGATTCACTTTAATTCAGCTTTATTTATAAAGTGCATTTCAGGCAACATGATAAAAACAATCATGTCATCTTCACTACATACACACTTACTAACACACCCACTCACTGCACCCACTCACACAACCACATATGGACACATGCACACACACACAGAATGTTGTTGAGAAAAGATGGCTTGATTCTAAAGATGGCTACTAACGTGGCATGTCTGTGTCAGGCAAGGTGTTCCATTTTCATGGGACATATGGTGCAAGGAATTAGTAAGTTGCCACTGCTTGTTGACCAAAGTGTTCTTGCTGGGGTGTAAGTGATGAGCATATTTATCATGTACTGAGGTGCAAGGCCATGTAGTGCTTTGTAAACCATGAATACTATTTTTAAATCGATTTATGTACTGGTAACAAAGATTTAAGAACAATACTATATATACATAATGTATTGAATGTACTGTTATACATTCATGGATTCATTTTTCTGAGTCTGATTTTGACAGAAAACCCCTCAATTTGGAAATATTTTTGAGATGATAGAAAGATGATCTTTTAATGTGGATGATATGCCTTCTGAAATTTAGATTGCTGTCCAACATCTATTCCTTGCTTCAGTTGTGCTGTCTTGAGAGAGAGAGAGAGAGAGAGAGAGAGAGAGATATGAGATATGAGATATATTTATGGACCTGAATGAGCCTATTATTATTATTATTATGACATAAGGGTTTTGAGTTGTGGTTTATTGCAGTAATTTTCTGCCAATTTTCTGATATCTGCCAAGTGTGCTGCATCAGACAAACCCATCAGTTCAACATGAACAGCACATCTCAATCTATCACGTGGGCAGTGCCTGACCTGCGTACGACGGTGATAACTGGCCAATTACAACCGGTTAGTATCATGTCTATGGTAGAGTGCCTCTAGAGAGAGAGTGGTGCCACCGGAAGCTCAAAACTCTTGCCGATCACGTGGTCCATGTAGCCTCCAAAAGTTCCAGGAAGTGCTTGGTGGCCAATACAAAATAATAAGAAAACTACGATAATCGGTAAATAATGATCAATGAAGACTTTGCTTTGCAATATTTTTATAGTTGTGTTCATTGATATGAATCATGTTAAGTTTACTAAACCTGTATGACATCAACAGCAATGTAAATCGTAATATTTTCTGTTTTTTTAACTTTATCTTTCAGACTGAGGCATACCAACAGGTGACGACAATGATTTACCAAGTGACTACACAATAAATCTAGGCTCATAGCATAATGATAACTGTTCTTACAGGAAATCTATATCCAATAAATAAAATTTAGATCCCAATTCATTTAAAATAAATGGGTTATCTATTCTTACTTATTACTATCTACTTGTGTGAATTGCTTTTAAGTCTTAAGACTTATTTTTACTGAGGCAGACTGATAACTACACAAGTCTGGACTCACAATATAATGTGTTCTTACAGAAAATCCATGGCAAATAAATAAAATTTTGATTTCAATTCATGGAAAATACATGGCTTTCTATCACTATTTGTTAACTATCCCAAGACTTATTCCCTACATATACATAATAAATCAGACAAACACCCTTTGTTTTCCAAATGCATTTAATACCTAAAAGAATTCCTTTACAATAAAACTCGACTAGATCAGCATGTCTAGCCATTTCTTTTCTCTGCTATCCTTGAATACAGTCTTCACCATGGTATGCTATGCTGCATGGGGATGCTCCAATTGCTCAGAGAAAGGCGTGCGTATGTATGGCTTCCCCAAAGACAGGGACAGAAGGAAAATATGGATGGCCAAAGTCAGCAGGATACATTTGACCACCATCAGGGACTGTGAAAACAAAAAAATATGTGAGGTAATCATATTAAAACAATGCATTACACATTTTCAAAGACCATATCATTGGGAAGTTTAATATTTTTAAATTAAACACAGAGAACACATCACAGGGAGATTTATATGGTTGAGGCTGCAGAATGTAGAAAAAAAGACAGGAAACACTTAAAAGTGGCCAAAACCAGGAAGGTGAAGAAGAACAGTATCCCAGTTAACGTCAGGCAACCCCAGAACTGCTGAAAGTTCTTCAGGACAATGCTGCACGAGGGAAGAGTGATATACTTCCCTTAAGCCTCTCTCTGCTGCTCTCATCCTGCACACTGGGAGAGTGCTGAGTGCTGTCTAGTGCAGCAAATGCACTCAAGTACAATCAGCCACTTATTTTGTATATTTTGTTAAGTTCTTAAGGTTAACATGTTTGTTACATTTAACAGGTTAGGTTTTATAGTTGCAAAGATTGTAAACATATATACTAAGAGTATTGTGCTATCTAATACTGTGTATTCAACCACAATGTGATATATATTAGACATGTCCATAGTGCCAGATAAAAGTGAGCTGTGGTGTATGTCAACTATGGTGAGGTAACTCTGCAGGCACATTTTGAGGCTGACCAGTTTATTAAGACCAGCAAGGGCAAGATGAGGCTGAGAGAAGATGCTATACCCACCATCTTTGCGCATCACTCTATGAAAAAAAAAGAGGAAGGCCCCAACTCCACGATGCCCTCTTTCACCTGCAAATGCATGGTCCATAGCTGCTGATCACAGCTACTGTATTAAAGATGACACAGGTATAATGTACATATTCATTACAGCAATATATATATAATCATCACCCATTTCCTAAGGCACATTTGTACAATCTAATACAATCTAGTTCAACTGCCCTGCCATACATACATTCATTACAAAACTTATATATTTGGTATTTATTATACCTGACCTACCTTACTATGTTTTTAGTCTCCCTGTGGTCCACCCCATACTCCTGGCCTGATGCTCCACAACAAAGTGCTCCTCCTGTAGGTTTCAAAATATATGCAAGATGATATGACCTGTTAGAGACATTTGTTTAGTACGATTGATTGAAAAACTCTGCATTCATTATGTTTTCAGTCTCACGTTTTCAGCACTCCTGGCCTAAAGCATGCACAAGAAGGTTGTGAAGTGGCATCACTGCTTCTTGACCACACAGCACCAAGTGAAGGTAACTGATATACACTGATAATACAACATAATTAATATATAATAGTATAATATATAGTGAATATATATGACTGAACTTTTCACCCTGCAATATCAAATGACAGCCCTAATATTGTATAATTGTATGGGCTGCACTATTCCACAAAATAGCTCACTTTCTAGTTATTATGTAAAATGAAGGGTGTAATTATTGGCCTGGCCTATAGTGTGAAATGTGTGAAATGCGGTGGTCACACATTATGACCCACATACAGAATCATCTTCATATCTTTGTCCATAATTCCACAGCCTTATAAATACATTAAAATTAAATAAAAATGTAACTACAATCACTCTCCCTACACATTAACCTCGCTATCAACGGCGTTGGATCAATTTATATTGACGAACAGAATTTACATTCATCAGCCTGTGGCATCTGTTGCTATCAGTGTGCTAGCATAAACTGTTATCGGTTTATAATCTCTAAATATATTAATCTAGACGGGGACAATCCGTCGACATATTTAATTACTCCTGTCAAGTTGATTTCGATGCACAACTGATATGGAAATATGACTATTAAAACATCTTACCTTGAAGAAGTGTAGCTCCGACAGTCTGCTCCATTGAAATACATTGACCGTCGATTAGCTTTTGCTAACTTCCAGGAACTTTTGAGGGGCTCCATACGCCGCCATTGCTGTGAAAAAACTGAACCATTGCAGTGAACTGAGATGCTCCACACAGAAAGGCCACCGCCCTGAAGGTCTGAACCTCCCCCCCAGCCAGGATTAGAACCGACAACCTTCTTGCTGTGAAGCTGCGGTGCTAACCACCACACCACCGTGCAGCCCTTTCAAATGTGATTTTATGGTTTTAACATGAGTGTACTGTTGTTTTGAATTTGGACTTTAGCTACATCTACTAAATTTTTTATATTTTAGAACAATAATTGTAGTTAGTCATATTAAACTAACCATCAGCCAAATTAACATCAACATGTGTTTTTCACTTATTCAACTTTTTTCATTTACTCAACACTGTTAAATGTAAAAATGTTGCAGCAAAAACTGAAACCAGAGCAGCCCAGAAATTATTTCGTTACTTTCATGAGACACCCTTTTGTCCACATGTGCATAAAAGTAGTGAACAAAACGGCTGACCTGGATTCTATGGTCGCTATGGTTCCTCCATAGGTGCATCATAATTTAAAAATAAACAAAGCTTCTAAGGATAAATATGTTTTTTGAAATGTTCTATTTTATCTCAACAAGTCCTCGTTGAAGACAAGTTGTTGCATCTTGAGTCTGTCAAGTTGGAAAGTACAGCTTCAAACATGGAAAATGTAAGATTTGAGTTCATTTAAATTCTCCAGATTATACTTTAAAACTTTTAACACCAACTAATGAGGTAAAATAGTCAATTAAAGAGAATTAAGTTGTGTAGAAGTCTGAATTTAACTCATTTGGAGGAGAAAATGTGACTTTGACAACTAAAATTTTTAAATTTGGCCTGTTGGTATTAAGTTTTGTACATTTTAAAGAAAAAACTGCTTATAAGTGATTCAGTATAAGAAAACTGTAGTAAGAGTTAAGAAGATGTTACTATTTTCCTTAAACTTCTTCTGTTTGATTAAAACTGTTTTTAATGTACAAAACTCAGATTTTGTCTGTAAACGTTAGAAGGATTTTTAAATATATCTAAAGAAAATGTTTTCCTAAATGCTTCTGCACTTGAAAAAGCTGACATTCGTTATGTAACATGTTTTATTTTTCCCCGATTTCGGTAAAATTTTGGTACGATAATTTCTTTATCAGTTGATGTAACACTCGGAATAGCCGCAGTGTATTGTGGGTCGATCGCCATGTTGGTTGCTTTGATGTAAACAACTAGGCATCGGTATGGAGCCCCCCAGAGGGGTATTGCACGAAACCAGAATAAAGAAATCCAGGATAATTAAGCAAGCCCATCTTGACCTAGCTTGCGCGGCCTATCCTGGCTTAATTGGTTGCACGTTTGCTGAGCCAGGATGAGAAGGTGTGGCTAGGTTAAGCCAGGTGAAGATAGTTGGGATAAGTGTGTGTGCACGGCATACTGAAGCAGACCTCGAGATCGCTCACAGAATCACCGAAAGGGAAATGGATAAAAGTCGCACGTCCTACGTCACGGCCGCTGAACAACAGCTCCTGACGGAGTTCTCTGACGAAGTTAAGGATATTATAAGGAAAAAAGGCAATACCAATGCCATAAGTAAAGAACGCGAGAGAGCCTGGCAGATAGCCGACCGGCTCAATGCGTAAGTAGTCAAAAACTGTACAATTAATAAACAGTGCTCCACTGGAACTGTCATAATTAGGCTACAATTAAAGGAGCTACTTTTCAAATCCACTAACTGTTGTATACTTTAAGAGTGACAAGCAGGTGCATGTTACTCAGGAAATGTAGAGTATGATTAGGTGCAAACAATCATCCACAATGTGTCATTTAATCTATTTTTCTCATGTAACGTTTTTATCTATTTTATCTTTCTGTCCTTCATAAAGGACAAACCTGTCTGGCCATAAAAGGACCTGGCAGCAAGAAAAAATTAAATATAAGAACATTTTGCAGGCTGGTAAGTGACTCCAAAGTAGATAACCGTGAACAAATGAGGTGAATAGATGAGGTGTCTGCTGACATGTGCAATGTCTGTATGATTGTAGCGGTTAAAAAAAAAAAAAAGCCTATAGAACTGGCACAGGGGGCGGCCCACCAAGCCAGGATGTGACTCCAGCAGAGGAACTGGCCTCCATTTAAATAAAGGGAGGCCAGTGATGGAGGGGATCCAGGGAGGGACAATAACTGACTCTGTCCCAGCCACAGAAACTGTCCGCTTCATACAAGGTACACAAAGTACTGCAATTCTACTGCACATGGAACACAATCAAATATAATATAGTGTCTGACTTTGGATAACCTTGCAGTGTCTGGGAACACAATTACACTTTTGGAGCCACCAGAAGATGATCCGGTTAGTACAGTGTCTCCAAATCACAGGCTTGGTATGTTCTGTGAAATCTTAATCCGAGTCCTCTCGCTGCATGTATACGGCAAGGGGAAGGCACATCTGCAGCTGCAGAATGCACGTCTGCAGATGAGGAGACTGTGTCAGTGGAGTCCAGAAGGCTTGAGGCATGTCAGTTTTATGGGATTGGCCTGCTTATTTATTCCATGAAGGATATGAAGTCAGTGATGTGGTGCTAATAGAAAATGTGTAGCAGGACCCGGATGCTGCACAGTCTCCTAAGCGGCCTGGTAACATTGTGAGTATTGGCTAAAGTAAATCTACATTATGCACAAATCCTGCTGTGCTAACTGACATTTCCTTTACAGACCTCACAAACTGTCAGAACGCTTCATTCAGGGCACCTGGAGAGAGAGAGAGAGCTGGCAGATGTTAAAAGCTGACTCAAAAAGAGCAAGCTCCAAGGAATGGAGCTGGATCTTGAGATTAAACGCCGGACACTCTGAAAACTGGACCTGGAAATCCAGAAACCGAAAATCTGTATCTCTCAATGACATAGTCATCTCCAAAGGCCAGGGGATGTGAGCTGTCCCTGAAGACTCGTTCACGTCTGAATGCTCTTCTGAGGATGCGGGCTTCCTCGTCCAGCACATCCTCCGAAAAAGGGCAAGCCATTATGAAGAGGGAACAGGTGAAGGGGAGTTGGACCTGAATATTCTACATTGCCCTCGTCACGGATTTCTTTGAATACACCTTTGTAACCTCATCCGCTGTGTTTTGTAATCTCAATTAATGCAATAAAACACATATTTATAAAACCTCTGACAGCAATTTGACGAGCAGTCTTCATTAGCATAGCAATATAACACTTGGCCTGAGTAATAATACTGCAACTCGAATCCATATAAAAAGGCTGTTGCGATTACGAACAGATTTCGATTAAATGTACAGTGACTGTATATGTAATATTTTAATACTGGATGATTAAAATGACGCGCCATACTTAGGAAGACCATGGAAATGCTGTAAAACACATTAATTCCTCATAGAATTGACGTTGGACATGCAGGTGACTCGCTAGGATTAATCTTAGCCTGAGCAGTTAGCCTGGTCTGGAGCAGGCTAGCTGCAGCGGATAAATCACCACAGTAACTTGGCCAGGATTAGTTTGATCTGCTTTCATGCAACCGACTTAGGGCTAAATTCAGCCAGGATAACCAACATATCCCGGCTTAATCCCTTATCTTGGTTTCGTGCAATACCGCTATGGGGTCACGTTTTATTTGTTTGTTGTTGTTTTTTTTTTGTTTTGTTTTTTTTTGCCTTTCCTCTCAGTACTTTTGCGTTAGCACGCAGTACTTTTGCGTTAGCATTGCGTTCCCTCCAAGAAAGGGAACTTCCGAGAGAGAAGCCGTTTTGGTAAGTTTCATGAGGCATGTAGTCTGTCATGTTATTTCCACGTTAACAGAGGAAGTGTGTTGTTGTAACTCCTGCTTTAACGGATTAATTACAAGTGCAGACAAGTAGGTTTGCTGTAATCAGAAATGGTATCAAGCTTTACTGTTTTGGTTGCTTTTATTTAGACTGTAAAGTGAGATCGATATGATTTATTGGTAATTTATTAGGCCTAAATAAACTCCAATTTCCATTCATTTTCATGGCCGCTACAGCTTGTTATTAAGAGGATGTTAGGGTAATTATGGTTCAAAAATGATAATTTAATCTTTATTTAGACTATTTCATCTGCATTTTGCCTCACGTGACACGTTACAGCATCTGACCGCTGTAACGTGTCGTTCATCAGCTGTTATTCACGGGAAGCCTGACGGACCTGACATCCGCTAGATTACCTGCCGCCCGGTGGGCTCCATGTGAGAGCATAAACGCCTCCTCATCACTGTTGACGGTGTTTTGGGCCCACTTTCTGAGTTTTATTACCCCCTTAATACATCTTTTGTGTTACTCTCTTCTTTGGTAGCTAGTACGGTTCGCCTCGCAGGTGTAGCTGACATGACAGCTGATAGACGGCACGTTACTGCGGTCAGATGACGCTGCTGCTGTGGAGCGCAGACAAAATAGTCCATATTCAAAGAATGAACATTAAACTATCCCATTTGAGTCAGGAGAGCCAGAAGAGAAGCCAGCAGTTATCAATGTATTATAATTATCAGTCTATCGAGCAGTTAAATAGCCCAATTCCCAGTCATGAAAACGAATGTTGCTGCTTTACTGTTTCGGCATTAAAATAAACTCTTAATACTGGATATGGCTCCCTGAGGAAGTGAGGTGGAAGGAGGAAGAAGAATTGTCCGGGAGATGGGAAGTCTGGGCTTCTCTGCTTGAGCTGCCTCCCTCATAACCCCACCTTGGATAAGTGGTTGAAGCTGGATGAATATTTCAGTTCATCATATATGTTTGTACATTTTAAATAAATTTGTTAAGCTGGAAGTTTCACGTTAAACAATAACAACAAAAAGTGTTTTTTTTAAGGTCATGTTTTTATTAATGAAAAATATTCTGGTTCTAAAACGTATCTAAATGCTAAACTAACATTCACCCTACATGTTGCTAGACTTTTTTTACAAATCTAAACAGAATATAATTCAGATGATAGAGAATGTAGAAGTGTGTTTACTGAACGCAGACATAAACCACATGTATTTCAGCATATCTGTGTTTACTCTGCACTACAGCCTTCAGTACATGTCAGACATACTTAAGCTTGAATCCAAAACAGACCTTTCATACAGTATAAAGCAATAAAACACAATAACATCAGACATGATTAATATCTTAGGCTGAATACTTTTTAATTACATAAAATTGAATTTTTTTTTTACTGCAGATGGACTCATTATCTCATTTTAAGAAAGGCAATTGTTTAAAATGTTGCTCTGACATAAACCTCAACCATTTAAAGGAGATCAGTGAGTAAATAATGAAATGGGTAATATTTCAACAAGTAGAATCCAACACTGGCAGCAGAACTCTGGGTTAAAAGGCTTTTCAAACTTCTTGGATTCACTTAGAAGGTCACTTCTTTACTTCAGGACAGCAGGTCTTGTAGGACTAATTCAGATTAGTCACATTTACTGTTCATGTGCAGTTTTTCTCTTATGTGTGTGTTTAGTTGCAGAACGTGAGTCCGTGTCCTTTTGGGAATGGGAGCGACTGTCCGAGCTGCAGGGAGGTCCAGGTAAGTCACGTGACTCACTTTTAAATTCATCAGGTTCATGTCACAATGTGCCCAGTAATGAGAGAATCAGACATTTCTCTACAATAGATTCCTGAGAAAAACAGGAATGTTTTAGTTGACAGTTTACTGTCCAAGTCTGCTGCACAGCTGAGAATTAAAAGGTTTGATGTGTAAAATCTGTTCTGTGGCTTCTTTTCTCTGGTGACGTGGCCACATTGCACCTTTTGTATATGTTGCTCTGCAGGAATGTAAAAGTATGTAGTTAAGTCGGTCGCTTCCTCTGCTCTGAACTCCTTTTCTGTGGAAGTGACCTTGTCCAGGTGACTGATGTAGTTTTTAAAGAGGTGAATCCTAAAATGCATCAGATGTCTGTGATGTGTATGTGTCTGCAGTCAGTGTGATGAATCTGCAGTGAGAGTGTGTGTGATGCGTTTCTGTCTGCAGTCAGTGTGATGAATCTGCAGTGAGAGTGTGTGTGATGTGTTTCTTTCTGCAGTCAGTGTGATGAATCTGCAGTGAGAGTGTGTGTGATGTGTTTGTGTCTGCAGTCAGTGTGATGAATCTGCAGTGAGAGTGTGTGTGATGTGTTTCTGTCTGCAGTCAGTGTGATGAATCTGCAGTGAGAGTGTGTGTGATGTGTTTCTGTCTGCAGTCAGTGTCATGAATCTGCAGTGAGAGTGTGTGTGATGTGTTTCTTTCTGCAGTCAGTGTGATGAATCTGCAGTGAGAGTGTGTGTGATGTGTTTGTGTCTGCAGCCAGTGTCATGAATCTGCAGTGAGAGTGTGTGTGATGTGTTTCTGTCTGCAGTCAGTGTGATGAATCTGCAGTGAGAGTGTTTGTGATGTGTTTGTGTCTGCAGTCACTGTGATGAATCTGCAGTGAGAGTGTGTGTGATGTATTTGTGTCTGCAGTCAGTGTCATGAATCTGCAGTGAGAGTGTGTGTGATGTGTTTGGGCCTGCAGTTACTGTGATGAATCTGCAGTGAGAGTGTGTGTGATGTGTTTGTGTCTGCAGTCAGGGTCATGAATCTGCAGTGAGAGTGTGTGTGATGTGTTTGTGTCTGCAGTCAGTGTGATGAATTTGCAGTGAGAGTGTGTGTGATGTTTCTGTCTGCAGTCAGTGTCATGAATCTGCAGTGAGAGTGTGTGTGATGTGATTTGTGTCTGCAGTCAGTGTGATGAATCTGCAGTGAGAGTGTGTGTGATGTATTTGTGTCTGCAGTCAGTGTGATAAATCTGCAGTGAGAGTGTGTGTGATGTGTTTCTGTCTGCAGTCAGTGTGATGAATCTGCAGTGAGAGTGTGTGTGATGTGTTTCTGTCTGCAGTCAGGGTCATGAATCTGCAGTGAGAGTGTTTGTGATGTGTTTCTGTCTGCAGTCAGTGTGATGAATCTGCAGTGAGAGTGTGTGTGATGTGTTTCTTTCTGCAGTCAGTGTGATGAATCTGCAGTGAGAGTGTGTGTGATGTGTTTGTGTCTGCAGTCAGTGTGATGAATCTGCAGTGAGAGTATGTGTGATGTGTTTCTGTCTGCAGTCAGTGTGATGAATCTGCAGTGAGAGTGTGTGTGATGTGTTTCTGTCTGCAGTCAGTGTGATGAATCTGCAGTGAGAGTGTGTGTGATGTGTTTCTGTCTGCAGTCAGTGTGATGAATCTGCAGTGAGAGTGTGTGTGGTGTGTTTGTGTCTGCAGTCAGTGTGATGAATCTGCAGTGAGAGTGTGTGTGATGTGTTTCTGTCTGCAGTCAGTGTGATGAATCTGCAGTGAGAGTGTGTGTGATGTGTTTCTGTCTGCAGTCAGTGTGATGAATCTGCAGTGAGAGTGTGTGTGATGTGTTTCTGTCTGCAGTCAGTGTGATGAAACTGCAGTGAGAGTGTGTGTGATGTGTTTCTTTTTGCAGTCAGTGTGATGAATCTGCAGTGAGAGTGTGTGTGATGTGTTTGTGTCTGCAGCCAGTGTCATGAATCTGCAGTGAGAGTGTGTGTGATGTGTTTCTGTCTGCAGTCAGTGTGATGAATCTGCAGTGAGAGTGTGTGTGATGTGTTTGTGTCTGCAGTCACTGTGATGAATCTGCAGTGAGAGTGTGTGTGATGTATTTGTGTCTGCAGTCAGTGTCATGAATCTGCAGTGAGAGTGTGTGTGATGTGTTTGGGTCTGCAGTTACTGTGATGAATCTGCAGTGAGAGTGTGTGTGATGTGTTTGTGTCTGCAGTCAGGGTCATGAATCTGCAGTGAGAGTGTGTGTGATGTGTTTTTGTCTGCACTTACTGTGATGAATCTGCAGTGAGAGTGTGTGTGATGTGTTGTGTCTGCAGTCAGTGTGATGAATCTGCAGTGAGAGTGTGTGTGATGTGTTTCTGTCTGCAGTCAGTGTGATGAATCTGCAGTGAGAGTGTGTGTGATGTGTTTCTGTCTGCAGTCAGTGTCATGAATCTGCAGTGAGAGTGTGTGTGATGTGTTGTGTCTGCAGTCAGTGTGATGAATCTGCAGTGAGAGTGTGTGTGATGTGTTTCTGTCTGCAGTCAGTGTGATGAATCTGCAGTGAGAGTGTGTGTGATGTGTTTGTGTCTGCAGTCAGTGTCATGAATCTGCAGTGAGAGTGTGTGTGATGTGTTTCTGTCTGCAGTCAGTGTGATGAATCTGCAGTGAGAGTGTGTGTGATGTGTTTGTGTCTGCAGTCAGTGTGATGAATCTGCAGTGAGAGTGTGTGTGATGTATTTGTGTCTGCAGTCAGTGTCATGAATCTGCAGTGAGAGTGTGTGTGATGTGTTTGGGCCTGCAGTCACTGTGATGAATCTGCAGTGAGAGTGTGTGTGATGTGTTTGTGTCTGCAGTCAGTGTGATGAATCTGCAGTGAGAGTGTGTGTGATGTGTTTCTGTCTGCAGTCAGTGTGATGAATCTGCAGTGAGAGTGTGTGTGATGTGTTTCTGTCTGCAGTCAGTGTCATGAATCTGCAGTGAGAGTGTGTGTGATGTGTTTCTTTCTGCAGTCAGTGTGATGAATCTGCAGTGAGAGTGTGTGTGATGTGTTTGTGTCTGCAGTCAGTGTGCATGAATCTGCAGTGAGAGTGTGTGTGATGTGTTTCTGTCTGCAGTCAGTGTGATGAATCTGCAGTGAGAGTGTGTGTGATGTGTTTGTGTCTGCAGTCAGTGTGATGAATCTGCAGTGAGAGTGTGTGTGATGTATTTGTGTCTGCAGTCAGTGTCATGAATCTGCAGTGAGAGTGTGTGTGATGTGTTTGTGTCTGCAGTCACTGTGATGAATCTGCAGTGAGAGTGTGTGTGATGTGTTTGTGTCTGCAGTCAGTGTCATGAATCTGCAGTGAGAGTGTGTGTGATGTGTTTGTGTCTGCAGTCAGTGTGATGAATCTGCAGTGAGAGTGTGTGTGATGTGTTTGTGTCTGCAGTCAGTGTCATGAATCTGCAGTGAGAGTGTGTGTGATGTGATTTGTGTCTGCAGTCAGTGTGATGAATCTGCAGTGAGAGTGTGTGTGATGTGTTTGTGTCTGCAGTCAGTGTGATGAATCTGCAGTGAGAGTGTGTGTGATGTGTTTCTGTCTGCAGTCAGTGTGATGAATCTGCAGTGAGAGTGTGTGTGATGTGTTTGTGTCTGCAGTCAGGGTCATGAATCTGCAGTGAGAGTGTGTGTGATGTGTTTCTGTCTGCAGTCAGTGTGATGAATCTGCAGTGAGAGTGTGTGTGATGTGTTTCTGTCTGCAGTCAGTGTGATGAATCTGCAGTGAGAGTGTGTGTGATGTGTTTGTGTCTGCAGTCAGTGTGATGAATCTGCAGTGAGAGTGTGTGTGATGTGTTTCTGTCTGCAGTCAGTGTGATGAATCTGCAGTGAGAGTGTGTGTGATGTGTTTCTGTCTGCAGTCAGTGTGATGAATCTGCAGTGAGAGTGTGTGTGATGTGTTTCTGTCTGCAGTCAGTGTGATGAATCTGCAGTGAGAGTGTGTGTGATGTGTTTGTGTCTGCAGTCAGTGTGATGAATCTGCAGTGAGAGTGTGTGTGATGTGTTTCTGTCTGCAGTCAGTGTGATGAATCTGCAGTGAGAGTGTGTGTGATGTGTTTCTGTCTGCAGTCAGTGTGATGAATCTGCAGTGAGAGTGTGTGTGATGTGTTTCTGTCTGCAGTCAGTGTGATGAATCTGCAGTGAGAGTGTGTGTGATGTGTTTCTGTCTGCAGTCAGTGTGATGAATCTGCAGTGAGAGTGTGTGTGATGTGTTTGTGTCTGCAGTCAGTGTCATGAATCTGCAGTGAGAGTGTGTGTGATGTGTTTCTGTCTGCAGTCAGTGTGATGAATCTGCAGTGAGAGTGTGTGTGATGTGTTTGTGTCTGCAGTCAGTGTGATGAATCTGCAGTGAGAGTGTGTGTGATGTAGTTTGTGTCTGCAGTCAGTGTGATGAATCTGCAGTGAGAGTGTGTGTGATGTGTTTCTGTCTGCAGTCAGTGTGATGAATCTGCAGTGAGAGTGTGTGTGATGTGTTTGTGTCTGCAGTCAGTGTGATGAATCTGCAGTGAGAGTGTGTGTGATGTGTTTTTGTCTGCAGTCACTGTGATGAATCTGCAGTGAGAGTGTGTGTGATGTGTTTGTGTCTGCAGTCAGTGTGATGAATCTGCAGTGAGAGTGTGTGTGATGTGTTTCTGTCTGCAGTCAGTGTGATGAATCTGCAGTGAGAGTGTGTGTGATGTGTTTCTGTCTGCAGTCAGTGTGATGAATCTGCAGTGAGAGTGTGTGTGATGTGTTTCTGTCTGCAGTCAGTGTGATGAATCTGCAGTGAGAGTGTGTGTGATGTGTTTGTGTCTGCAGTCAGTGTGATGAATCTGCAGTGAGAGTGTGTGTGATGTGTTTGTGTCTGCAGTCAGTGTCATGAATCTGCAGTGAGAGTGTGTGTGATGTGTTTCTGTCTGCAGTCAGTGTGATGAATCTGCAGTGAGAGTGTGTGTGATGTGTTTGTGTCTGCAGTCAGTGTGATGAATCTGCAGTGAGAGTGTGTGTGATGTATTTGTGTCTGCAGTCAGTGTCATGAATCTGCAGTGAGAGTGTGTGTGATGTGTTTGTGTCTGCAGTCAGTGTGATGAATCTGCAGTGAGAGTGTGTGTGATGTGTTTGTGTCTGCAGTCAGTGTCATGAATCTGCAGTGAGAGTGTGTGTGATGTGTTTGTGTCTGCAGTCAGTGTGATGAATCTGCAGTGAGAGTGTGTGTGATGTGTTTGTGTCTGCAGTCAGTGTCATGAATCTGCAGTGAGAGTGTGTGTGATGTGTTTCTGTCTGCAGTCAGTGTCATGAATCTGCAGTGAGAGTGTGTGTGATGTATTTGTGTCTGCAGTCAGGGTCATGAATCTGCAGTGAGAGTGTGTGTGATGTATTTGTGTCTGCAGTCAGTGTGATGAATCTGCAGTGAGAGTGTGTGTGATGTGTTTCTGTCTGCAGTCAGTGTGATGAATCTGCAGTGAGAGTGTGTGTGATGTGTTTCTGTCTGCAGTCAGTGTCGATGAATCTGCAGTGAGAGTGTGTGTGATGTGTTTCTGTCTGCAGTCAGTGTGATGAATCTGCAGTGAGAGTGTGTGTGATGTGTTTCTGTCTGCAGTCAGTGTGATGAATCTGCAGTGAGAGTGTGTGTGATGTGTTTCTGTCTGCAGTCAGTGTGATGAATCTGCAGTGAGAGTGTGTGTGATGTGTTTCTGTCTGCAGTCAGTGTGATGAATCTGCAGTGAGAGTGTGTGTGATGTGTTTGTGTCTGCAGTCAGTGTCATGAATCTGCAGTGAGAGTGTGTGTGATGTGTTTCTGTCTGCAGTCAGTGTGATGAATCTGCAGTGAGAGTGTGTGTGATGTGTTTGTGTCTGCAGTCAGTGTGATGAATCTGCAGTGAGAGTGTGTGTGATGTATTTGTGTCTGCAGTCAGTGTCATGAATCTGCAGTGAGAGTGTGTGTGATGTGTTTCTGTCTGCAGTTACTGTGATGAATCTGCAGTGAGAGTGTGTGTGATGTGTTTGTGTCTGCAGTCAGGGTCATGAATCTGCAGTGAGAGTGTGTGTGATGTGTTTGTGTCTGCAGTCAGTGTGATGAATCTGCAGTGAGAGTGTGTGTGATGTTTTCTGTCTGCAGTCAGTGTCATGAATCTGCAGTGAGAGTGTGTGTGATGTGATTTGTGTCTGCAGTCAGTGTGATGAATCTGCAGTGAGAGTGTGTGTGATGTATTTGTGTCTGCAGTCAGTGTGATGAATCTGCAGTGAGAGTGTGTGTGATGTGTTTCTGTCTGCAGTCAGTGTGATGAATCTGCAGTGAGAGTGTGTGTGATGTGTTTCTGTCTGCAGTCAGGGTCATGAATCTGCAGTGAGAGTGTGTGTGATGTGTTTCTGTCTGCAGTCAGTGTGATGAATCTGCAGTGAGAGTGTGTGTGATGTGTTTCTGTCTGCAGTCAGTGTGATGAATCTGCAGTGAGAGTGTGTGTGATGTGTTTGTGTCTGCAGTCAGTGTGATGAATCTGCAGTGAGATTGTGTGTGATGTGTTTCTGTCTGCAGTCAGTGTGATGAATCTGCAGTGAGAGTGTGTGTGATGTGTTTCTGTCTGCAGTCAGTGTGATGAATCTGCAGTGAGAGTGTGTGTGATGTGTTTCTGTCTGCAGTCAGTGTGATGAATCTGCAGTGAGAGTGTGTGTGATGTGTTTGTGTCTGCAGTCAGTGTGATGAATCTGCAGTGAGAGTGTGTGTGATGTGTTTCTGTCTGCAGTCAGTGTGATGAATCTGCAGTGAGAGTGTGTGTGATGTGTTTCTGTCTGCAGTCAGTGTCATGAATCTGCAGTGAGAGTGTGTGTGATGTGTTTCTGTCCGCAGTCAGTGTGATGAAACTGCAGTGAGAGTGTGTGTGATGTGTTTCTTTTTGCAGTCAGTGTGATGAATCTGCAGTGAGAGTGTGTGTGATGTGTTTGTGTCTGCAGCCAGTGTCATGAATCTGCAGTGAGAGTGTGTGTGATGTGTTTCTGTCTGCAGTCAGTGTGATGAATATGCAGTGAGAGTGTGTGTGATGTGTTTGTGTCTGCAGTCACTGTGATGAATCTGCAGTGAGAGTGTGTGTGATGTATTTGTGTCTGCAGTCAGTGTCATGAATCTGCAGTGAGAGTGTGTGTGATGTGTTTGGGTCTGCAGTTACTGTGATGAATCTGCAGTGAGAGTGTGTGTGATGTGTTTGTGTCTGCAGTCAGGGTCATGAATCTGCAGTGAGAGTGTGTGTGATGTGTTTTTGTCTGCACTTACTGTGATGAATCTGCAGTGAGAGTGTGTGTGATGTGTTGTGTCTGCAGTCAGTGTGATGAATCTGCAGTGAGAGTGTGTGTGATGTGTTTCTGTCTGCAGTCAGTGTGATGAATCTGCAGTGAGAGTGTGTGTGATGTGTTTCTGTCTGCAGTCAGTGTCATGAATCTGCAGTGAGAGTGTGTGTGATGTGTTTCTGTCTGCAGTCAGTGTGATGAATCTGCAGTGAGAGTGTGTGTGATGTGTTTCTGTCTGCAGTCAGTGTGATGAATCTGCAGTGAGAGTGTGTGTGATGTGTTTGTGTCTGCAGTCAGTGTCATGAATCTGCAGTGAGAGTGTGTGTGATGTGTTTCTGTCTGCAGTCAGTGTGATGAATCTGCAGTGAGAGTGTGTGTGATGTGTTTGTGTCTGCAGTCAGTGTGATGAATCTGCAGTGAGAGTGTGTGTGATGTGTTTTGTGTCTGCAGTCAGTGTCATGAATCTGCAGTGAGAGTGTGTGTGATGTGTTTGTGTCTGCAGTCAGTGTGATGAATCTGCAGTGAGAGTGTGTGTGATGTGTTTGTGTCTGCAGTCAGTGTGATGAATCTGCAGTGAGAGTGTGTGTGATGTGTTTCTGTCTGCAGTCAGTGTGATGAATCTGCAGTGAGAGTGTGTGTGATGTGTTTCTGTCTGCAGTCAGTGTCATGAATCTGCAGTGAGAGTGTGTGTGATGTGTTTCTGTCTGCAGTCAGTGTGATGAATCTGCAGTGAGAGTGTGTGTGATGTGTTTGTGTCTGCAGTCAGTGTCATGAATCTGCAGTGAGAGTGTGTGTGATGTGTTTCTGTCTGCAGTCAGTGTGATGAATCTGCAGTGAGAGTGTGTGTGATGTGTTTGTGTCTGCAGTCAGTGTGATGAATCTGCAGTGAGAGTGTGTGTGATGTATTTGTGTCTGCAGTCAGTGTCATGAATCTGCAGTGAGAGTGTGTGTGATGTGTTTGGTCTGCAGTCAGTGTGATGAATCTGCAGTGAGAGTGTGTGTGATGTGTTTGTGTCTGCAGTCAGGGTCATGAATCTGCAGTGAGAGTGTGTGTGATGTGTTTGTGTCTGCAGTCAGTGTGATGAATCTGCAGTGAGAGTGTGTGTGATGTGTTTCTGTCTGCAGTCAGTGTCATGAATCTGCAGTGAGAGTGTGTGTGATGTGATTTGTGTCTGCAGTCAGTGTGATGAATCTGCAGTGAGAGTGTGTGTGATGTATTTGTGTCTGCAGTCAGTGTGATGAATCTGCAGTGAGAGTGTGTGTGATGTGTTTCTGTCTGCAGTCAGTGTGATGAATCTGCAGTGAGAGTGTGTGTGATGTGTTTCTGTCTGCAGTCAGTGTGCATGAATCTGCAGTGAGAGTGTGTGTGATGTGTTTCTGTCTGCAGTCAGTGTGATGAATCTGCAGTGAGAGTGTGTGTGATGTGTTTCTGTCTGCAGTCAGTGTGATGAATCTGCAGTGAGAGTGTGTGTGATGTGTTTGCTGTCTGCAGTCAGTGTGATGAATCTGCAGTGAGAGTGTGTGTGATGTGTTTCTGTCTGCAGTCAGTGTGATGAATCTGCAGTGAGAGTGTGTGTGATGTGTTTCTGTCTGCAGTCAGTGTGATGAATCTGCAGTGAGAGTGTGTGTGATGTGTTTCTGTCTGCAGTCAGTGTGATGAATCTGCAGTGAGAGTGTGTGTGATGTGTTTGTGTCTGCAGTCAGTGTGATGAATCTGCAGTGAGAGTGTGTGTGATGTGTTTCTGTCTGCAGTCAGTGTGATGAATCTGCAGTGAGAGTGTGTGTGATGTGTTTCTGTCTGCAGTCAGTGTGATGAATCTGCAGTGAGAGTGTGTGTGATGTGTTTCTGTCTGCAGTCAGTGTGATGAATCTGCAGTGAGAGTGTGTGTGATGTGTTTCTGTCTGCAGTCAGTGTGATGAATCTGCAGTGAGAGTGTGTGTGATGTGTTTGTGTCTGCAGTCAGTGTCATGAATCTGCAGTGAGAGTGTGTGTGATGTGTTTCTGTCTGCAGTCAGTGTGATGAATCTGCAGTGAGAGTGTGTGTGATGTGTTTGTGTCTGCAGTCAGTGTGATGAATCTGCAGTGAGAGTGTGTGTGATGTTTTTTGTGTCTGCAGTCAGTGTCATGAATCTGCAGTGAGAGTGTGTGTGATGTGTTTGTGTCTGCAGTCAGTGTGATGAATCTGCAGTGAGAGTGTGTGTGATGTGTTTGTGTCTGCAGTCAGTGTCATGAATCTGCAGTGAGAGTGTGTGTGATGTGTTTGTGTCTGCAGTCAGTGTGATGAATCTGCAGTGAGAGTGTGTGTGATGTGTTTGTGTCTGCAGTCAGTGTGATGAATCTGCAGTGAGAGTGTGTGTGATGTGTTTCTGTCTGCAGTCAGTGTGATGAATCTGCAGTGAGAGTGTGTGTGATGTGTTTCTGTCTGCAGTCAGTGTCATGAATCTGCAGTGAGAGTGTGTGTGATGTGTTTCTGTCTGCAGTCAGTGTGATGAATCTGCAGTGAGAGTGTGTGTGATGTGTTTCTGTCTGCAGTCAGTGTGATGAATCTGCAGTGAGAGTGTGTGTGATGTGTTTGTGTCTGCAGTCAGTGTGATGAATCTGCAGTGAGAGTGTGTGTGATGTGTTTCTGTCTGCAGTCAGTGTGATGAATCTGCAGTGAGAGTGTGTGTGATGTGTTTGTGTCTGCAGTCAGTGTGATGAATCTGCAGTGAGAGTGTGTGTGATGTATTTGTGTCTGCAGTCAGTGTCATGAATCTGCAGTGAGAGTGTGTGTGATGTGTTTGTGTCTGCAGTCAGTGTGATGAATCTGCAGTGAGAGTGTGTGTGATGTGTTTGTGTCTGCAGTCAGTGTCATGAATCTGCAGTGAGAGTGTGTGTGATGTGTTTGTGTCTGCAGTCAGTGTGATGAATCTGCAGTGAGAGTGTGTGTGATGTGTTTGTGTCTGCAGTCAGTGTGATGAATCTGCAGTGAGAGTGTGTGTGATGTGTTTCTGTCTGCAGTCAGTGTGATGAATCTGCAGTGAGAGTGTGTGTGATGTATTTGTGTCTGCAGTCAGTGTGCATGAATCTGCAGTGAGAGTGTGTGTGATGTGTTTGTGTCTGCAGTCAGTGTGATGAATCTGCAGTGAGAGTGTGTGTGATGTGTTTCTGTCTGCAGTCAGTGTGATGAATCTGCAGTGAGAGTGTGTGTGATGTGTTTCTGTCTGCAGTCAGTGTGATGAATCTGCAGTGAGAGTGTGTGTGATGTGTTTCTGTCTGCAGTCAGTGTGCAGAATCTGCAGTGAGAGTGTGTGTGATGTGTTTGTGTCTGCAGTCAGTGTGATGAATCTGCAGTGAGAGTGTGTGTGATGTGTTTGTGTCTGCAGTCAGTGTGATGAATCTGCAGTGAGAGTGTGTGTGATGTGTTTCTGTCTGCAGTCAGTGTGATGAATCTGCAGTGAGAGTGTGTGTGATGTGTTTGTGTCTGCAGTCAGTGTGATGAATCTGCAGTGAGAGTGTGTGTGATGTGTTTGTGTCTGCAGTCAGTGTGATGAATCTGCAGTGAGAGTGTGTGTGATGTGTTTCTGTCTGCAGTCAGTGTCATGAATCTGCAGTGAGAGTGTGTGTGATGTGTTTGTGTCTGCAGTCAGTGTGATGAATCTGCAGTGAGAGTGTGTGTGATGTATTTGTGTCTGCAGTCAGTGTGATGAATCTGCAGTGAGAGTGTGTGTGATGTGTTTCTGTCTGCAGTCAGTGTGATGAATCTGCAGTGAGAGTGTGTGTGATGTGTTTCTGTCTGCAGTCAGTGTGATGAATCTGCAGTGAGAGTGTGTGTGATGTGTTTCTGTCTGCAGTCAGTGTCTTGAATCTGCAGTGAGAGTGTGTGTGATGTATTTGTGTCTGCAGTCAGTGTGATGAATCTGCAGTGAGAGTGTGTGTGATGTATTTGTGTCTGCAGTCAGTGTGATGAATCTGCAGTGAGAGTGTGTGTGATGTGTTTCTGTCTGCAGTCAGTGTGATGAATCTGCAGTGAGAGTGTGTGTGATGTGTTTCTGTCTGCAGTCAGTGTGATGAATCTGCAGTGAGAGTGTGTGTGATGTGTTTCTGTCTGCAGTCAGTGTGATGAATCTGCAGTGAGAGTGTGTGTGATGTGTTTCGTGTCTGCAGTCAGTGTGATGAATCTGCAGTGAGAGTGTGTGTGATGTGTTTGTGTCTGCAGTCAGTGTGATGAATCTGCAGTGAGAGTGTGTGTGATGTGTTTGTGTCTGCAGTCAGTGTGATGAATCTGCAGTGAGAGTGTGTGTGATGTGTTTGTGTCTGCAGTCAGGGTCATGAATCTGCAGTGAGAGTGTGTGTGATGTGTTTCTGTCTGCAGTCAGTGTCATGAATCTGCAGTGAGAGTGTGTGTGATGTGTTTCTGTCTGCAGTCAGTGTGATGAATCTGCAGTGAGAGTGTGTGTGATGTATTTGTGTCTGCAGTCAGTGTGATGAATCTGCAGTGAGAGTGTGTGTGATGTGTTTGTGTCTGCAGTCAGTGTGATGAATCTGCAGTGAGAGTGTGTGTGATGTGTTTCTGTCTGCAGTCAGTGTGATGAATCTGCAGTGAGAGTGTGTGTGATGTGTTTCTGTCTGCAGTCAGTGTGATGAATCTGCAGTGAGAGTGTGTGTGATGTGTTTGTGTCTGCAGTCAGTGTCATGAATCTGCAGTGAGAGTGTGTGTGATGTATTTGTGTCTGCAGTCAGTGTGATGAATCTGCAGTGAGAGTGTGTGTGATGTATTTGTGTCTGCAGTCAGTGTGATGAATCTGCAGTGAGAGTGTGTGTGATGTGTTTCTGTCTGCAGTCAGTGTGATGAATCTGCAGTGAGAGTGTGTGTGATGTGTTTCTGTCTGCAGTCAGTGTGATGAATCTGCTGTGAGAGTGTGTGTGATGTGTTGCTGTCTGCAGTCAGTGTGATGAATCTGCAGTGAGAGTGTGTGTGATGTGTTTCTGTCTGCAGTCAGTGTGATGAATCTGCAGTGAGAGTGTGTGTGATGTGTTTCTGTCTGCAGTCAGTGTGATGAATCTGCAGTGAGAGTGTGTGTGATGTGTTTGTGTCTGCAGTCAGTGTGATGAATCTGCAGTGAGAGTGTGTGTGATGTGTTTCTGTCTGCAGTCAGTGTGATGAATCTGCAGTGAGAGTGTGTGTGATGTGTTTGTGTCTGCAGTCAGGGTCAATGAATCTGCAGTGAGAGTGTGTGTGATGTGTTTCTGTCTGCAGTCAGTGTGATGAATCTGCAGTGAGAGTGTGTGTGATGTGTTTGTGTCTGCAGTCAGTGTGATGAATCTGCAGTGAGAGTGTGTGTGATGTGTTTGTGTCTGCAGTCAGTGTCATGAATCTGCAGTGAGAGTGTGTGTGATGTGTTTGTGTCTGCAGTCAGTGTGATGAATCTGCAGTGAGAGTGTGTGTGATGTGTTTGTGTCTGCAGTCAGTGTGATGAATCTGCAGTGAGAGTGTGTGTGATGTGTTTGTGTCTGCAGTCAGTGTGATGAATCTGCAGTGAGAGTGTGTGTGATGTGTTTGCTGTCTGCAGTCAGTGTCATGAATCTGCAGTGAGAGTGTGTGTGATGTGTTTGTGTCTGCAGTCAGTGTGATGAATCTGCAGTGAGAGTGTGTGTGATGTATTTGTGTCTGCAGTCAGTGTGATGAATCTGCAGTGAGAGTGTGTGTGATGTATTTGTGTCTGCAGTCAGTGTGATGAATCTGCAGTGAGAGTGTGTGTGATGTGTTTGTGTCTGCAGTCAGTGTGATGAATCTGCAGTGAGAGTGTGTGTGATGTGTTTCTGTCTGCAGTCAGTGTGATGAATCTGCAGTGAGAGTGTGTGTGATGTGTTTTGTGTCTGCAGTCAGTGTGATGAATCTGCAGTGAGAGTGTGTGTGATGTATTTGTGTCTGCAGTCAGTGTGATGAATCTGCAGTGAGAGTGTGTGTGATGTGTTTGTGTCTGCAGTCAGTGTGATGAATCTGCAGTGAGAGTGTGTGTGATGTGTTTCTGTCTGCAGTCAGTGTGATGAATCTGCAGTGAGAGTGTGTGTGATGTGTTTCTGTCTGCAGTCAGTGTGATGAATCTGCAGTGAGAGTGTGTGTGATGTGTTTGTGTCTGCAGTCAGTGTCATGAATCTGCAGTGAGAGTGTGTGTGATGTGTTTCTGTCTGCAGTCAGTGTGATGAATCTGCAGTGAGAGTGTGTGTGATGTGTTTGTGTCTGCAGTCAGTGTCATGAATCTGCAGTGAGAGTGTGTGTGATGTGTTTGTGTCTGCAGTCAGTGTGATGAATCTGCAGTGAGAGTGTGTGTGATGTGTTTCTGTCTGCAGTCAGTGTGATGAATCTGCAGTGAGAGTGTGTGTGATGTGTTTGTGTCTGCAGTCAGTGTGATGAATCTGCAGTGAGAGTGTGTGTGATGTGTTTCTGTCTGCAGTCAGTGTCATGAATCTGCAGTGAGAGTGTGTGTGATGTATTTGTGTCTGCAGTCAGTGTGATGAATCTGCAGTGAGAGTGTGTGTGATGTATTTGTGTCTGCAGTCAGTGTGATGAATCTGCAGTGAGAGTGTGTGTGATGTGTTTCTGTCTGCAGTCAGTGTGATGAATCTGCAGTGAGAGTGTGTGTGATGTGTTTCTGTCTGCAGTCAGTGTGATGAATCTGCAGTGAGAGTGTGTGTGATGTGTTTCTGTCTGCAGTCAGTGTGATGAATCTGCAGTGAGAGTGTGTGTGATGTGTTTCTGTCTGCAGTCAGTGTGATGAATCTGCAGTGAGAGTGTGTGTGATGTGTTTCTGTCTGCAGTCAGTGTGATGAATCTGCAGTGAGAGTGTGTGTGATGTGTTTGTGTCTGCAGTCAGTGTGATGAATCTGCAGTGAGAGTGTGTGTGATGTGTTTCTGTCTGCAGTCAGTGTGATGAATCTGCAGTGAGAGTGTGTGTGATGTGTTTCTGTCTGCAGTCAGTGTGATGAATCTGCAGTGAGAGTGTGTGTGATGTGTTTGTGTCTGCAGTCAGTGTGATGAATCTGCAGTGAGAGTGTGTGTGATGTGTTTGTGTCTGCAGTCAGTGTGATGAATCTGCAGTGAGAGTGTGTGTGATGTATTTCTGTCTGCAGTCAGTGTGATGAATCTGCAGTGAGAGTGTGTGTGATGTGTTTCTGTCTGCAGTCAGTGTGATGAATCTGCAGTGAGAGTGTGTGTGATGTGTTTGTGTCTGCAGTCAGTGTGATGAATCTGCAGTGAGAGTGTGTGTGATGTGTTTGTGTCTGCAGTCAGTGTGATGAATCTGCAGTGAGAGTGTGTGTGATGTGTTTGTGTCTGCAGTCAGTGTGATGAATCTGCAGTGAGAGTGTGTGTGATGTGTTTCTGTCTGCAGTCAGTGTGATGAATCTGCAGTGAGAGTGTGTGTGATGTGTTTCTGTCTGCAGTCAGTGTGATGAATCTGCAGTGAGAGTGTGTGTGATGTGTTTCTGTCTGCAGTCAGTGTCATGAATCTGCAGTGAGAGTGTGTGTGATGTGTTTCTGTCTGCAGTCAGTGTGATGAATCTGCAGTGAGAGTGTGTGTGATGTGTTTGTGTCTGCAGTCAGTGTGATGAATCTGCAGTGAGAGTGTGTGTGATGTGTTTGTGTCTGCAGTCAGTGTGATGAATCTGCAGTGAGAGTGTGTGTGATGTGTTTGTGTCTGCAGTCAGTGTGATGAATCTGCAGTGAGAGTGTGTGTGATGTATTTGTGTCTGCAGTCAGTGTGATGAATCTGCAGTGAGAGTGTGTGTGATGTGTTTGTGTCTGCAGTCAGTGTGATGAATCTGCAGTGAGAGTGTGTGTGATGTGTTTGTGTCTGCAGTCAGTGTGATGAATCTGCAGTGAGAGTGTGTGTGATGTATTTGTGTCTGCAGTCAGTGTGATGAATCTGCAGTGAGAGTGTGTGTGATGTGTTTCTGTCTGCAGTCAGTGTGATGAATCTGCAGTGAGAGTGTGTGTGATGTGTTTCTGTCTGCAGTCAGTGTCATGAATCTGCAGTGAGAGTGTGTGTGATGTGTTTCTGTCTGCAGTCAGTGTGATGAATCTGCAGTGAGAGTGTGTGTGATGTGTTTGTGTCTGCAGTCAGTGTGATGAATCTGCAGTGAGAGTGTGTGTGATGTGTTTGTGTCTGCAGTCAGTGTGATGAATCTGCAGTGAGAGTGTGTGTGATGTGTTTGTGTCTGCAGTCAGTGTGATGAATCTGCAGTGAGAGTGTGTGTGATGTGTTTGTGTCTGCAGTCAGTGTCATGAATCTGCAGTGAGAGTGTGTGTGATGTGTTTCTGTCTGCAGTCAGTGTGATGAATCTGCAGTGAGAGTGTGTGTGATGTATTTGTGTCTGCAGTCAGTGTGATGAATCTGCAGTGAGAGTGTGTGTGATGTGTTTGTGTCTGCAGTCAGTGTGATGAATCTGCAGTGAGAGTGTGTGTGATGTGTTTCTGTCTGCAGTCAGTGTGATGAATCTGCAGTGAGAGTGTGTGTGATGTGTTTGCTGTCTGCAGTCAGTGTGATGAATCTGCAGTGAGAGTGTGTGTGATGTGTTTCTGTCTGCAGTCAGTGTGATGAATCTGCAGTGAGAGTGTGTGTGATGTGTTTGTGTCTGCAGTCAGTGTGATGAATCTGCAGTGAGAGTGTGTGTGATGTGTTTCTGTCTGCAGTCAGTGTGATGAATCTGCAGTGAGAGTGTGTGTGATGTGTTTGTGTCTGCAGTCAGTGTGATGAATCTGCAGTGAGAGTGTGTGTGATGTGTTTGTGTCTGCAGTCAGTGTCATGAATCTGCAGTGAGAGTGTGTGTGATGTGTTTGTGTCTGCAGTCAGTGTCATGAATCTGCAGTGAGAGTGTGTGTGATGTATTTGTGTCTGCAGTCAGTGTGATGAATCTGCAGTGAGAGTGTGTGTGATGTGTTTTCTGTCTGCAGTCAGTGTGATGAATCTGCAGTGAGAGTGTGTGTGATGTGTTTGTGTCTGCAGTCAGTGTGATGAATCTGCAGTGAGAGTGTGTGTGATGTGTTTGTGTCTGCAGTCAGTGTGATGAATCTGCAGTGAGAGTGTGTGTGATGTGTTTCTGTCTGCAGTCAGTGTGATGAATCTGCAGTGAGAGTGTGTGTGATGTGTTTCTGTCTGCAGTCAGTGTGATGAATCTGCAGTGAGAGTGTGTGTGATGTGTTTCTGTCTGCAGTCAGTGTGATGAATCTGCAGTGAGAGTGTGTGTGATGTGTTTGCTGTCTGCAGTCAGTGTGATGAATCTGCAGTGAGAGTGTGTGTGATGTGTTTGTGTCTGCAGTCAGTGTCATGAATCTGCAGTGAGAGTGTGTGTGATGTGTTTCTGTCTGCAGTCAGTGTGATGAATCTGCAGTGAGAGTGTGTGTGATGTGTTTGTGTCTGCAGTCAGTGTGATGAATCTGCAGTGAGAGTGTGTGTGATGTGTTTCTGTCTGCAGTCAGTGTGATGAATCTGCAGTGAGAGTGTGTGTGATGTGTTTGTGTCTGCAGTCAGTGTGATGAATCTGCAGTGAGAGTGTGTGTGATGTGTTTGTGTCTGCAGTCAGTGTCATGAATCTGCAGTGAGAGTGTGTGTGATGTGTTTCTGTCTGCAGTCAGTGTGATGAATCTGCAGTGAGAGTGTGTGTGATGTGTTTCTGTCTGCAGTCAGTGTGATGAATCTGCAGTGAGAGTGTGTGTGATGTGTTTCTGTCTGCAGTCAGTGTCATGAATCTGCAGTGAGAGTGTGTGTGATGTGTTTCTGTCTGCAGTCAGTGTGATGAATCTGCAGTGAGAGTGTGTGTGATGTGTTTGTGTCTGCAGTCAGTGTCATGAATCTGCAGTGAGAGTGTGTGTGATGTGTTTCTGTCTGCAGTCAGTGTTCATGAATCTGCAGTGAGAGTGTGTGTGATGTGTTTCGTGTCTGCAGTCAGTGTGATGAATCTGCAGTGAGAGTGTGTGTGATGTGTTTGTGTCTGCAGTCAGTGTGATGAATCTGCAGTGAGAGTGTGTGTGATGTGTTTCTGTCTGCAGTCAGTGTCATGAATCTGCAGTGAGAGTGTGTGTGATGTGTTTCTGTCTGCAGTCAGTGTGATGAATCTGCAGTGAGAGTGTGTGTGATGTGTTTCTGTCTGCAGTCAGTGTGATGAATCTGCAGTGAGAGTGTGTGTGATGTGTTTCTGTCTGCAGTCAGTGTGATGAATCTGCAGTGAGAGTGTGTGTGATGTGTTTGTGTCTGCAGTCAGTGTGATGAATCTGCAGTGAGAGTGTGTGTGATGTGTTTGTGTCTGCAGTCAGTGTGATGAATCTGCAGTGAGAGTGTGTGTGATGTGTTTCTGTCTGCAGTCAGTGTGATGAATCTGCAGTGAGAGTGTGTGTGATGTGTTTGTGTCTGCAGTCAGTGTGATGAATCTGCAGTGAGAGTGTGTGTGATGTATTTGTGTCTGCAGTCAGTGTGATGAATCTGCAGTGAGAGTGTGTGTGATGTGTTTTGTGTCTGCAGTCAGTGTGATGAATCTGCAGTGAGAGTGTGTGTGATGTATTTGTGTCTGCAGTCAGTGTGATGAATCTGCAGTGAGAGTGTGTGTGATGTATTTGTGTCTGCAGTCAGTGTGATGAATCTGCAGTGAGAGTGTGTGTGATGTGTTTGTGTCTGCAGTCAGTGTGATGAATCTGCAGTGAGAGTGTGTGTGATGTGTTTGCTGTCTGCAGTCAGTGTGATGAATCTGCAGTGAGAGTGTGTGTGATGTGTTTGTGTCTGCAGTCAGTGTGATGAATCTGCAGTGAGAGTGTGTGTGATGTGTTTGCTGTCTGCAGTCAGTGTGATGAATCTGCAGTGAGAGTGTGTGTGATGTGTTTGTGTCTGCAGTCAGTGTGATGAATCTGCAGTGAGAGTGTGTGTGATGTGTTTGTGTCTGCAGTCAGTGTGATGAATCTGCAGTGAGAGTGTGTGTGATGTGTTTCTGTCTGCAGTCAGTGTGATGAATCTGCAGTGAGAGTGTGTGTGATGTGTTTGTGTCTGCAGTCAGTGTGATGAATCTGCAGTGAGAGTGTGTGTGATGTGTTTCTGTCTGCAGTCAGTGTGATGAATCTGCAGTGAGAGTGTGTGTGATGTATTTGTGTCTGCAGTCAGTGTGATGAATCTGCAGTGAGAGTGTGTGTGATGTGTTTGTGTCTGCAGTCAGTGTGATGAATCTGCAGTGAGAGTGTGTGTGATGTGTTTTGTGTCTGCAGTCAGTGTCATGAATCTGCAGTGAGAGTGTGTGTGATGTGTTTGTGTCTGCAGTCAGTGTGATGAATCTGCAGTGAGAGTGTGTGTGATGTGTTTCTGTCTGCAGTCAGGTTCATGAATCTGCAGTGAGAGTGTGTGTGATGTATTTGTGTCTGCAGTCAGTGTGATGAATCTGCAGTGAGAGTGTGTGTGATGTATTTGTGTCTGCAGTCAGTGTGATGAATCTGCAGTGAGAGTGTGTGTGATGTGTTTCTGTCTGCAGTCAGTGTGATGAATCTGCAGTGAGAGTGTGTGTGATGTGTTTGTGTCTGCAGTCAGTGTGATGAATCTGCAGTGAGAGTGTGTGTGATGTATTTGTGTCTGCAGTCAGTGTGATGAATCTGCAGTGAGAGTGTGTGTGATGTATTTGTGTCTGCAGTCAGTGTGATGAATCTGCAGTGAGAGTGTGTGTGATGTGTTTGTGTCTGCAGTCAGTGTGATGAATCTGCAGTGAGAGTGTGTGTGATGTATTTGTGTCTGCAGTCAGTGTGATGAATCTGCAGTGAGAGTGTGTGTGATGTATTTGTGTCTGCAGTCAGTGTGATGAATCTGCAGTGAGAGTGTGTGTGATGTGTTTGTGTCTGCAGTCAGTGTGATGAATCTGCAGTGAGAGTGTGTGTGATGTGTTTCTGTCTGCAGTCAGTGTGATGAATCTGCAGTGAGAGTGTGTGTGATGTGTTTCTGTCTGCAGTCAGTGTCATGAATCTGCAGTGAGAGTGTGTGTGATGTGTTTGCTGTCTGCAGTCAGTGTCGATGAATCTGCAGTGAGAGTGTGTGTGATGTGTTTGTGTCTGCAGTCAGTGTGATGAATCTGCAGTGAGAGTGTGTGTGATGTGTTTGTGTCTGCAGTCAGTGTGATGAATCTGCAGTGAGAGTGTGTGTGATGTGTTTGTGTCTGCAGTCAGTGTCATGAATCTGCAGTGAGAGTGTGTGTGATGTGTTTGTGTCTGCAGTCAGTGTCATGAATCTGCAGTGAGAGTGTGTGTGATGTGTTTGTGTCTGCAGTCAGTGTGATGAATCTGCAGTGAGAGTGTGTGTGATGTGTTTCTGTCTGCAGTCAGTGTGATGAATCTGCAGTGAGAGTGTGTGTGATGTGTTTGTGTCTGCAGTCAGTGTGATGAATCTGCAGTGAGAGTGTGTGTGATGTGTTTGTGTCTGCAGTCAGTGTGATGAATCTGCAGTGAGAGTGTGTGTGATGTGTTTCTGTCTGCAGTCAGTGTCTTGAATCTGCAGTGAGAGTGTGTGTGATGTATTTGTGTCTGCAGTCAGTGTGATGAATCTGCAGTGAGAGTGTGTGTGATGTGTTTTGTGTCTGCAGTCAGTGTGATGAATCTGCAGTGAGAGTGTGTGTGATGTGTTTCTGTCTGCAGTCAGTGTCATGAATCTGCAGTGAGAGTGTGTGTGATGTGTTTGTGTCTGCAGTCAGTGTGATGAATCTGCAGTGAGAGTGTGTGTGATGTATTTGTGTCTGCAGTCAGTGTGATGAATCTGCAGTGAGAGTGTGTGTGATGTGTTTGTGTCTGCAGTCAGTGTGATGAATCTGCAGTGAGAGTGTGTGTGATGTGTTTGTGTCTGCAGTCAGTGTGATGAATCTGCAGTGAGAGTGTGTGTGATGTGTTTGTGTCTGCAGTCAGTGTGATGAATCTGCAGTGAGAGTGTGTGTGATGTGTTTGTGTCTGCAGTCAGTGTGATGAATCTGCAGTGAGAGTGTGTGTGATGTGTTTGTGTCTGCAGTCAGTGTGATGAATCTGCAGTGAGAGTGTGTGTGATGTATTTGTGTCTGCAGTCAGTGTGATGAATCTGCAGTGAGAGTGTGTGTGATGTAGTTTGTGTCTGCAGTCAGTGTGATGAATCTGCAGTGAGAGTGTGTGTGATGTATTTCTGTCTGCAGTCAGTGTGATGAATCTGCAGTGAGAGTGTGTGTGATGTGTTTGTGTCTGCAGTCAGTGTGATGAATCTGCAGTGAGAGTGTGTGTGATGTATTTGTGTCTGCAGTCAGTGTGATGAATCTGCAGTGAGAGTGTGTGTGATGTGTTTCTGTCTGCAGTCAGTGTGATGAATCTGCAGTGAGAGTGTGTGTGATGTATTTGCTGTCTGCAGTCAGTGTGCATGAATCTGCAGTGAGAGTGTGTGTGATGTATTTGTGTCTGCAGTCAGTGTGATGAATCTGCAGTGAGAGTGTGTGTGATGTGTTTTGTGTCTGCAGTCAGTGTGATGAATCTGCAGTGAGAGTGTGTGTGATGTGTTTGTGTCTGCAGTCAGTGTCATGAATCTGCAGTGAGAGTGTGTGTGATGTGTTTGTGTCTGCAGTCAGTGTGATGAATCTGCAGTGAGAGTGTGTGTGATGTGTTTGTGTCTGCAGTCAGTGTCATGAATCTGCAGTGAGAGTGTGTGTGATGTGTTTGCTGTCTGCAGTCAGTGTGATGAATCTGCAGTGAGAGTGTGTGTGATGTGTTTCTGTCTGCAGTCAGTGTGATGAATCTGCAGTGAGAGTGTGTGTGATGTGTTTGTGTCTGCAGTCAGTGTGATGAATCTGCAGTGAGAGTGTGTGTGATGTGTTTGTGTCTGCAGTCAGTGCGATGAATCTGCAGTGAGAGTGTGTGTGATGTGTTTGTGTCTGCAGTCAGTGTGATGAATCTGCAGTGAGAGTGTGTGTGATGTGTTTGTGTCTGCAGTCAGTGTGATGAATCTGCAGTGAGAGTGTGTGTGATGTGTTTCTGTCTGCAGTCAGTGTGATGAATCTGCAGTGAGAGTGTGTGTGATGTATTTGTGTCTGCAGTCAGTGTGATGAATCTGCAGTGAGAGTGTGTGTGATGTATTTGTGTCTGCAGTCAGTGTCATGAATCTGCAGTGAGAGTGTGTGTGATGTGTTTGTGTCTGCAGTCAGTGTGATGAATCTGCAGTGAGAGTGTGTGTGATGTGTTTCTGTCTGCAGTCAGTGTCATGAATCTGCAGTGAGAGTGTGTGTGATGTGTTTGTGTCTGCAGTCAGTGTGATGAATCTGCAGTGAGAGTGTGTGTGATGTGTTTGTGTCTGCAGTCAGTGTGATGAATCTGCAGTGAGAGTGTGTGTGATGTGTTTCTGTCTGCAGTCAGTGTCATGAATCTGCAGTGAGAGTGTGTGTGATGTGTTTCTGTCTGCAGTCAGTGTGATGAATCTGCAGTGAGAGTGTGTGTGATGTGTTTGTGTCTGCAGTCAGTGTGATGAATCTGCAGTGAGAGTGTGTGTGATGTGTTTCTGTCTGCAGTCAGTGTCATAAATCTGCAGTGAGAGTGTGTGTGATGTATTTGTGTCTGCAGTCAATGTCATGAATCTGCAGTGAGAGTGTGTGTGATGTGTTTCTGTCTGCAGTCAGTGTGATGAATCTGCAGTGAGAGTGTGTGTGATGTGTTTCTGTCTGCAGTCAGTGTCATGAATCTGCAGTGAGAGTGTGTGTGATGTGTTTCTGTCTGCAGTCAGTGTGATGAATCTGCAGTGAGAGTGTGTGTGATGTGTTTGTGTCTGCAGTCAGTGTGCATGAATCTGCAGTGAGAGTGTGTGTGATGTATTTGTGTCTGCAGTCAGTGTGATGAATCTGCAGTGAGAGTGTGTGTGATGTGTTTCTGTCTGCAGTCAGTGTGATGAATCTGCAGTGAGAGTGTGTGTGATGTGTTTTGTGTCTGCAGTCAGTGTCATGAATCTGCAGTGAGAGTGTGTGTGATGTATTTGTGTCTGCAGTCAGTGTCATGAATCTGCAGTGAGAGTGTGTGTGATGTGTTTGTGTCTGCAGTCAGTGTGATGAATCTGCAGTGAGAGTGTGTGTGATGTGTTTGTGTCTGCAGTCAGTGTCATGAATCTGCAGTGAGAGTGTGTGTGATGTGTTTGTGTCTGCAGTCAGTGTGATGAATCTGCAGTGAGAGTGTGTGTGATGTGTTTGTGTCTGCAGTCAGTGTGATGAATCTGCAGTGAGAGTGTGTGTGATGTGTTTGTGTCTGCAGTCAGTGTGATGAATCTGCAGTGAGAGTGTGTGTGATGTGTTTGTGTCTGCAGTCAGTGTCATGAATCTGCAGTGAGAGTGTGTGTGATGTGTTTGTGTCTGCAGTCAGTGTGATGAATCTGCAGTGAGAGTGTGTGTGATGTGTTTGTGTCTGCAGTCAGTGTCATCTGCAGTGAGAGTGTGTGTGATGTGTTTGTGTCTGCAGTCAGTGTGATGAATCTGCAGTGAGAGTGTGTGTGATGTGTTTCTGTCTGCAGTCAGTGTCATGAATCTGCAGTGAGAGTGTGTGTGATGTGTTTGTGTCTGCAGTCAGTGTCATGAATCTGCAGTGAGAGTGTGTGTGATGTGTTTGTGTCTGCAGTCAGTGTTCATGAATCTGCAGTGAGAGTGTGTGTGATGTGTTTGTGTCTGCAGTCAGTGTGATGAATCTGCAGTGAGAGTGTGTGTGATGTGTTTGTGTCTGCAGTCAGTGTCATGAATCTGCAGTGAGAGTGTGTGTGATGTGTTTGTGTCTGCAGTCAGTGTGATGAATCTGCAGTGAGAGTGTGTGTGATGTGTTTGTGTCTGCAGTCAGTGTCATGAATCTGCAGTGAGAGTGTGTGTGATGTGTTTGTGTCTGCAGTCAGTGTGATGAATCTGCAGTGAGAGTGTGTGTGATGTATTTGTGTCTGCAGTCAGTGTGATGAATCTGCAGTGAGAGTGTGTGTGATGTATTTGTGTCTGCAGTCAGTGTGATGAATCTGCAGTGAGAGTGTGTGTGATGTGTTTCTGTCTGCAGTCAGTGTGATGAATCTGCAGTGAGAGTGTGTGTGATGTGTTTGTGTCTGCAGTCAGTGTGATGAATCTGCAGTGAGAGTGTGTGTGATGTGTTTGTGTCTGCAGTCAGTGTGATGAATCTGCAGTGAGAGTGTGTGTGATGTGTTTGTGTCTGCAGTCAGTGTCATGAATCTGCAGTGAGAGTGTGTGTGATGTATTTGTGTCTGCAGTCAGTGTCATGAATCTGCAGTGAGAGTGTGTGTGATGTATTTGTGTCTGCAGTCAGTGTGATGAATCTGCAGTGAGAGTGTGTGTGATGTGTTTGTGTCTGCAGTCAGTGTCATGAATCTGCAGTGAGAGTGTGTGTGATGTGTTTGTGTCTGCAGTCAGTGTCATGAATCTGCAGTGAGAGTGTGTGTGATGTGTTTGTGTCTGCAGTCAGTGTCATGAATCTGCAGTGAGAGTGTGTGTGATGTATTTGTGTCTGCAGTCAGTGTGTCATGAATCTGCAGTGAGAGTGTGTGTGATGTGTTTTGTGTCTGCAGTCAGTGTGATGAATCTGCAGTGAGAGTGTGTGTGATGTATTTGTGTCTGCAGTCAGTGTGATGAATCTGCAGTGAGAGTGTGTGTGATGTATTTGTGTCTGCAGTCAGTGTGATGAATCTGCAGTGAGAGTGTGTGTGATGTGTTTCTGTCTGCAGTCAGTGTGATGAATCTGCAGTGAGAGTGTGTGTGATGTATTTGTGTCTGCAGTCAGGGTCATGAATCTGCAGTGAGAGTGTGTGTGATGTATTTGTGTCTGCAGTCAGTGTGATTAATCTGCAGTGAGAGTGTGTGTGATGTGTTTCTGTCTGCAGTCAGTGTGATGAATCTGCAGTGAGAGTGTGTGTGATGTGTTTGTGTCTGCAGTCAGTGTGATGAATCTGCAGTGAGAGTGTGTCATGTGTTTGTGTCTGCAGTCAGTGTGATGAATCTGCAGTGAGAGTGTGTGTGATGTGTTTGTGTCTGCAGTCAGTGTGATGAATCTGCAGTGAGAGTGTGTGTGATGTGTTTGTGTCTGCAGTCAGTGTGATGAATCTGCAGTGAGAGTGTGTGTGATGTGTTTCTGTCTGCAGTCAGTGTGATGAATCTGCAGTGAGAGTGTGTGTGATGTGTTTGTGTCTGCAGTCAGTGTCATGAATCTGCAGTGAGAGTGTGTGTGATGTGTTTGTGTCTGCAGTCAGTGTGATGAATCTGCAGTGAGAGTGTGTGTGATGTGTTTGTGTCTGCAGTCAGTGTGATGAATCTGCAGTGAGAGTGTGTGTGATGTGTTTGTGTCTGCAGTCAGGGTCATGAATCTGCAGTGAGAGTGTGTGTGATGTATTTGTGTCTGCAGTCAGTGTGATGAATCTGCAGTGAGAGTGTGTGTGATGTGTTTGTGTCTGCAGTCAGGGTCATGAATCTGCAGTGAGAGTGTGTGTGATGTATTTGTGTCTGCAGTCAGTGTGATGAATCTGCAGTGAGAGTGTGTGTGATGTGTTTGTGTCTGCAGTCAGTGTGATGAATCTGCAGTGAGAGTGTGTGTGATGTGTTTGTGTCTGCAGTCAGTGTCATGAATCTGCAGTGAGAGTGTGTGTGATGTGTTTGTGTCTGCAGTCAGTGTCATGAATCTGCAATGAGAGTGTGTGTGATGTGTTTGTGTCTGCAGTCAGTGTCATGAATCTGCAGTGAGAGTGTGTGTGATGTATTTGTGTCTGCAGTCAGTGTCATGAATCTGCAGTGAGAGTGTGTGTGATGTGTTTGTGTCTGCAGTCAGTGTCATGAATCTGCAGTGAGAGTGTGTGTGATGTGTTTTGTGTCTGCAGTCAGTGTCATGAATCTGCAGTGAGAGTGTGTGTGATGTGTTTGTGTCTGCAGTCAGTGTGATGAATCTGCAGTGAGTGGTTGTGATGTGTTTGTGTCTGCAGTCAGTGTGATGAATCTGCAGTGAGAGTGTGTGTGATGTGTTTCTGTCTGCAGTCAGTGTGATGAATCT